>NC_139944.1:57305193-57510193 GCF_963454915.1 Gymnoscopelus microlampas | reverse complement strand
TGGATCAGCAGACAGAGTGATTTAAGGTTGTAGAATACATTTATATCTATATCTATATATGTTGGTCTGACATGGATCTAAACATATTGACAATAAACGGTGTATCGTCAATATGTTTAGATCGATGTTGGGGAGTTAAGATGACCCAGGATGAGGTTTGGAAGGAAAGACATAATATTATGTTATGGCAATATTATGTTATTATTAAGGACACACTGCGTTCTGCACTTTGTTATTGTGGTATTATTATAATGTGTTATGCATTGTGATATTATGTTAAGTAGCCTATGGCGTTGGTTCTCAAAGTGGGGTCCGGGGACCCCCAGGGGTCCTTGGGGAGTTCCAGGGGGTCCCCAGCTAAATGATGCATAGTTAGGAGCCAAATGGACCCGTATGGGTCCATTTGGTTCCATTTGTACACTCTCAGAGTTAAATTAACATTGATTTTACTGTATGAATTGGGGTCCCAGATATAGAAATGCCATTATATGGGGGTCCGCAGCCTATGTCAAACTGGGGGTCCTTGAAATTAAAATGGTTGAAAATCACTGCAAGAGCCGTAAAAGTCTTCTCTTATGGGGGTCCCTGGCATATCTTTTCAAATGGGGGTCCGCGGGCTAATAAGTGTCAATTTGTATTATTAAGGACACACTGCGTTCTGCACTTTGTTATCATGGTATTATTATTATTAATGACAGTGTGTCCTGTCAGTCCCTCTGGATGTTATCAAACTCTATAAAATACATCCATCACTTTATGCTAAAGCATGAAAAACATTCCATAGGCTAGAATAGTCTATATGTATATGTATACAGTATAATATATATATGTGAGATCTGAACAGATGTGGTTATTTAGAGTCATTCTGTAATATGAAGTGGAGAAAAAAAAAACTCTAAAGCAGTGACTCTCATCCTTTTGAATTCCAGGGACCCCCATAAACATGCACTTATGTGTTTAATCTCTGGGACCCTCTATAAAATGCTGTTCATTAGACTCTGAGAGTGTACACATGGGACCAGTTGTGTTTGCAGAGCCCTGCATCTGAAAACACTAAATGCCAAGGACCGCTAGGGTTTCTCAACGCACGGTTTGGGGACCACCACAGGGTCCAAATGGACCCTTACAGGTCTGTAACTCTGAGAGTGACATGGAACCAAATGGACCCTTATGGTTCTGTAACTCTGAGGGTGTTCAAATGGAACCAAATGGACCCTTACAGGTCAGTAACTCTGAGAGTGTTTAAATGGAACCAAATGGACCCTTATGGGTCTGTAACTCTGAGGGTGTTCAAATGGAACCAAATGGACCCTTACAGGACTGTAACTCTGAGAGTGACATGGAACCGGACCCTTAAAATAAGAAAAATAGGGTGGGAGGGGGCATTATTATATCAGTGGGGGGGGGGGCATCAACAATGGGTTTTCTCAGTGGAGTGCTATAGAAAGAAAGAAAAGAAATCCAGTATACTGTACATATCAAAGATAAGAATTGAAAAAAATCCCTAAAAGGTACGTAGCACATCATCCTAACCCTCAGGTCATTGTAATGTTATGATGAAGGCTCCTAAAGGTGTAAATGTGAGAACTTTGTCCTCCCATTGATTAGAAATGTGGGATGTGACACCTTTATGGACCCTTACGCTCTCAGAGTTAAATGAACTTAGGATTGTACAGTACACATTAGGGTCCCAGAAATGTTATCAAATGGGACTAAATGGGTCCTTGACATTATACTGAACTAAACTATTACTGGAACCTCAATCTATTCACTGTAAAACCCTCAGTGCTTGTTTTAACTCTGAGACTCTGTACAACATGGAACCAAATGGGTTCCATTTTAAACCCATAGAAAGGTCCCCGAACCCTAAATGGTCCTTGAACCACACATTGATAACCATACTTGATCTGATTTGCATGGAGACAGTGGCAGATGTCTGGAGGATTTGGGTGGGGGGGGGGGGGCATATTGCCATAGAAACCATATTATGGTGGCCATCTTGGATTTAGAAAAATGGCGACCTATGTATTTGTTTTTCAATATCTGACTTCTAGATTACGTATAGGATCATGATTCTAGTAGCTAAATCTAATGTTTTAGTGTCAGGAAATACACAACCATTTCTCTTGCTGTGAGGACCTACTTCTCAAATTATACTACTACTACACACACACACACACACACACACACACACACACACACACACACACACACACACACACACACACACACACACACACACACACACACACACACGATGTATCTTCTCAACTAGGGAGTCGTGAGAACCGACCGAGACAAAGGGAAAGTCTTGGTGTCTTTACACACACAAACACACGTGTGTGTGTGTGTGTGTGTGTGTGTGTGTGTGTGTGTGTGTGTGTGTGTGTGTGTGTGTGTGTGTGTGTGTGTGTGTGTGTGTGTGTGTGTGTGTGTGTGTGTGTGTGTGTGTGCGTGCACAGCAGCAGCATGCGTTGCGGTGTGCAGGTTCCCAGGGCGAGGGAGGAGAGACAGGGGTGAGGTCACCAGCGCGACCTTTCTGTCTTTGTGACCGCTGTGTGGGAGTCGCTCACAACACACACACACACACACACACACACACACACACACACACACACACACACACACACACACACACACACACACACACACACACACACACACACACCAGTGACTGAACAAGCTTTATAAAAGAGGTTTTGTTTTGTTTCACAGTCAGCTGTTTTGGTCAAGATGTTTCTTATCTGTATTTAAATCCACAACATCTGAATGAATTGCTCTATTGTTGGACTTAGTTAGTTCTCAGTTGCTATACGTCTGATTTCACTCATTAGGATTCCATAGAAGCCAGCGTGCCCTCAATGGAAGCATGTTGCGCTGCGAAAATAGCCGATCTACAAGCTCTCAATGCGTCTGTGACCCACTGAGAGCTTCTAAGATCGGCTTGTAAGATTGTTATTTTTTTTTTAAGATTAAGAGCAGGGGTCAACGTTTTCAGGCCAAGGACCCCTTAGCTGAGAGAGATGAAGCAGGGACCCCTTAGCTGAGAGAGATGAAGCAGGGACCCCTTAGCTGAGAGAGATGAAGCAGAGACCCCTTAGCTGAGAGAGATGAAGCAGGGACCCCATAGCTGAGAGAGATGAAGCAGGGACCCCATAGCTGAGAGAGAGATGAAGCAGGGACCCCATAGCTGAGAGAGAGATGAAGCAGGGACCCCTTAGCTGAGAGAGATGAAGCAGGGACCCCATAGCTGAGAGAGAGATGAAGCAGGGACCCCATAGCTGAGAGAGAGATGAAGCAGGGACCCCTTAGCTGAGAGAGAGATGAAGCAGGGACCCCATAGCTGAGAGAGAGATGAAGCAGGGACCCCTTAGCTGAGAGAGATGAAGCAGGGACCCCATAGCTGAGAGAGAGATGAAGCAGGGACCCCTTAGCTGAGAGAGATGAAGCAGGGACCCCTTAGCTGATAGAGATGAAGCAGGGACCCCTTAGCTGAGAGAGATGAAGCAGGGACCCCTTAGCTGAGAGAGAGATGAAGCAGGGACCCCTTAGCTGAGAGAGATAAAGCAGGGACCCCTTAGCTGAGAGAGAGATGAAGCAGGGACCCCTTAGCTGAGAGACAGATGAAGCAGGGACCCCTTAGCTGAGAGAGAGATGAAGCAGAGACCCCTTAGCTGAGAGAGAGATGAAGCAGGGACCCCTTAGCTGAGAGAGAGAGATGAAGCAGGGACCCCTTAGCTGAGAGAGAGATGAAGCAGGGACCCCTTAGCTGAGAGAGAGAGATGAAGCAGGGACCCCTTAGCTGAGAGAGAGATGAAGCAGGGACCCCTTAGCTGATAGAGATGAAGCAGGGACCCCATAATGTATACAATTGTGTTTCAGATTAAAAATGTTACATAGATTTCTGGTTACTGCGTCATTTTGGTGTGAGTGTCGTGTCTATAGTGTTGTCAGATAACACATTTTATCTGTTTTCTGTGATAAGGTGCTGCCCACCACCGCAGAGTCTGGAGGTTCAAATCCACGGTGATGCATCGAGCTTCTGTACCAATATAATTGGTCTGTGTTCGGGGGGGAGGGGGGGGCGGGTGCGGGCAGGAGGTGATATCTGTCACTGCAGGTACTCCTATACGGGCTGGGGGCGGAGCTTATCAGCAGAGAGGAGTATTAAGGACAAAGAGAAAAAAAAACCTATTTATGGTTATCAAAAATAACCCTCGTTTAATTTGAAAAAAAGTTGCACGGCATGACTTTAAATGAACGCAGAGGATGTGTGTGTGTGTGTGTGTGTGTGTGTGTGTGTGTGTGTGTGTGTGTGTGTGTGTGTGTGTGTGTGTGTGTGTGTGTGTGTGTGTGTGTGTGTGTGTGTGTGTGTGTGTGTGTGTGTGTGTGTGTGTGTGTGTTGGGGGGGGGGGGGGTGTTGAGGAGAGAGGATGGAGGTGAAAACTGTATCCATCAGCATCCATCAGTGTTCCACAGGGAGCCCAGCAGAGCTGCTTTAAAGTAAATTACCATGTGTGGGCGTACGACAAATAGCACTACAGAGAGAGAGAGAGAGAGAGAGAGAGAGGCAATTATGTTGTGAATTTTAAACTTTCATGAAATGCGGAGGAGCACATTTACAGTATGCTGGTATAGGCCTACTGTACACTGTTTACCACAGAGGTCTTCACATTCTTTTCAGCCCACAGACACCCTTATCTGAGAGACAGATGAAGCATGGACCCCTTAGCTGAGAGAGATGAAGCAGGGACCCCTTAGCTGAGAGACAGATGAAGCAGAGACCCCTTAGCTGAGAGACAGATGAAGCAGGGACCCCTTAGCTGAGAGACAGATGAAACAGGGACCCCTTAGCTGAGAGACAGATGAAGCAGGGACCCCTTAGCTGATAGAGAGATAAAGTAGGGACCCCGAGAGAGAGAGATGAAGCAGGGACCCCTTAGCTGAGAGACAGATGAAGCAGGGACCCCCTTAGCTGATAGAGAGATAAAGTAGGGACCCCGAGAGAGAGAGAGATGAAGCAGGGACCCCTTAGCTGAGAGACAGATGAAGCAGGGACCCCCTTAGCTGATAGAGAGATAAAGTAGGGACCCCGAGAGAGAGAGAGATGAAGCAGGGACCCCTTAGCTGAGAGAGAGATGAAGCAGGGACCCCTTAACTGAGAGAGAGAAGAAGCAGGGACCCCCTCTATATATTGTATAACACTGTGTTGCAGATTAAACTTTGTCATATAGATTCATAGATATCTTCATATAGACATGTTTGACAGACACTGTCATCATGTTGGATTCATGTTAATGTGTATTTTAAAACATTTAACCACTATATAAACCCTCAATACTGACTGAGTAAACTTCACCTTTGGCTCTGTACTTGACCACTGTCTAGTACAGAGCTTTGGAAGTTGGAAGCCAAAAAAATGTGCCAGATCTGTGTTGATCACATGACTATAGAGATGTGTACCAATGCCATGTTGCGTGACGTTTGGACAAAATCTGTAGGAGTAAAAAATGGCCTCCTGGTGGCGCTATAAAAGGCCGATGTGGGCCAGAGGTTCAGCTCTGCGTGTACACTTTAAAGTTGATCGGTCCATCATGCATCCTCTCCCTGCTTAGTGTCTATCCTCTAACAGCCCACAGTGTCTATCTCTACACCATTGGTTCTCAAAGTGGGGTCCTGGGACTCCCAGGGGTCCGTGGGGGGAGTTCCAGGGGGTCCCCAGCAAAATGTGTTAATGTAGCATCACAATAAGTTGTGATGCTAGGTGCTATGAGCTTGTAGATCTGCTATTTTTGAAAAAAATCTTGAAAATGTGTGCAAAAAATAATAATATTTAAGCAAACATTTAACTCTAATCTTTGCTTCTGGGGTGGTCCCTGGAACAAAATATTTGAGATGGGGGGGGGTCCGCGGCCACACACACATATAATTTTGGGGCTCCTTGACATGACAAAGTTTGAGGACCACGTACTGCTCTACACAGTGACACGGTCCACGGCCACCAGGCAGAACAGCAGCTGCAGCCAGCCCACCAAATCCCTGTGTGATGTGGGGCGAGACACATGCATACTAATGGAGGAGGAGGAAGAGAGAGAGAGGGGGGCGGGGGGGGGGGGGGGGGGCGGGGGGGGGGGGGGGGGTCTGTCTGTATCTGATTCTAATGGAGCAGGAGGAAGATGAGGGTCTGTATCTGCAGGCAGCACAGACCCCCAACGCAGCCTATAGTCATGCAGTACATGGTCGGGCAATTAGTGCTGTAGAACAGGGGTCTTCAACGTTTCCAGGCCAAGGACCCCCTAGCTGAGACAGACATGAAGCAGGGACCCCCTACTCTATATTGTATAAAATTGTGTTTCAGATTCAACTTTTTTTTGTTTACTTGGTCTGCTCTTTTTTCCTCTCTACACCTATAGCCTCTTTGCCAAAAATAGCAGATCTACAAGCTCACAACGCCTCGCGCTGCGAGGCGTTGTGAGCTTGTAGATCGGCTATTTTTGGCAAGTTCTCCTCAGAAGAGGGATGCTAGGGTTCAAGTGGTTAAGGTAAAAAAAACCTAATCATATCACACAAAGATTAGGCGGACCCCCTGTTGTAACTCTGAGGACCCCCTAGGGGTCCCGGACCCCCTGTTGAAGACCCCTGCTGTAGAATCCTAATCTTCTGTATTGTCATCTTTATATTGGAAGGAAAAAAAGAGAAGGAATCAAAAGAGAGACAAGATACAATATGTACATATTTACACACATCATATCCATCCACACATGATGTACCTGAAGTATTAGTAATGAGGTAGCAGCTGGTACATACAGTACTGTATATACAGTTCATAACAGAGACAGAGTATCAGTGCATATTGTACATGAGATTAAGATGCAGAGTATCCATAGTGTCACTATAGGCAATGAAATATTTAAAACCAATAACCGACTTTATAACAAAATAAGTGAGAGGCAAAGAGTTCAACACGTCACATCATGATGATGATCTGTGAGTTTTTTTACAAAAGTAAATCGATTAGTTCAATTAACTGTTGCACCCTTATAATTTACACTGTGCGTGTGTGTGTGTGTGTGTGTGTGTGTGTGTGTGTGTGTGTGTGTGTGTGTGTGTGTGTGTGTGTGTGTGTGTGTGTGTGTGTGTGTGTGTGTGTGTGTGTGTGTGTGTGTGTGTGTGTGTGAATGTGTGTGTGAATGTAATGCACAATCTATGTAAAGCGCTTTGGATAAAAGCGCTTTATAAATGCACCATTTACCATTTTACTTCATCATCCTACAGCGTCACACAAAAGTATCAAAAATAGCCGATCTACAAGCTCACACACAGCGACGCGTTGTTAGCTTGCCATGGATGCTAAACAGTGATGGTTGCTATGGATGCTACACAGTGATGGTTGCTATGAATGCTACAGAGTGATGGTTGCTACAGAGTGTAGGTGAATAGAAGTCATATCTTATGTAAAGGTTAACATGTAGAAAGCATGTTATGTAGACAGATGCAGGTTCATTTATGGACCTGGCATCCTGGTATGGTTTAAATGTGCAGATTATGTCATTGTTTTGTTATTATACTGTTTAGACTGATGATAGGTTACTGTAAATCGCTCTGGATTAAGAGCGTCTGCTAAATGCCTGAATTGTAATTGTAGATTTAGACGGATGTGCATCAGGCTACGGAACGAGGCTTTTCCATCGCTGGTCGCTATGGTAACGGCATGCACGCTGAGTCTGTTGTGAGGCTGAGTCTCTGCTTCAGATTGACATCCAGTCCAAAGGGCTTTCAGAGGGAGAGAGGAAGATCACTTCTCTGTCTGAAAAGTGCCTTAACATTATGGTGCTTTTAGTGTGTGTGTGTGTGTGTGTGTGTGTGTGTGTGTGTGTGTGTGTGTGTGTGTGTGTGTGTGTGTGTGTGTGTGTGTGTGTGTGTGTGTGTAAGGTTTTTCCTTGGCCTACGGAGTGTGCGTAGAAAGTTTCTCCAAGATCGGTTCAGTTATACAGGTAAAAAACATGAATTGGCCTGTGATAGGGCCACCATGAGGCGGATATTTAGAGTTGCATGTCTTCCTTGGTCTAGTGGGGATGTGCGTTCAAAGTTTCACGGCAACCGCACGCTGCGTTCATGATCTTTTGAAAATCTAGCAGATCTACACGCTCACATTGCGCCTCATCGCGACGCATTGTGAGCTTGTAGATCGGGTATTTTCAAATGGCCGAAATGTATATAGGGCTGAAGTGGGTGATGTATGTAATAGGTAGGTGCATGTGTGTGTGTGCGTGCGTGCGTGCATGCGTGCGTGTGTGTGTGCGTGCGTGTGTGTGTGCGCGTGTGTGTGTGTGTGTGCTGATCTCACAAACCGATCAGCACCAACCTTCTTGTGAATATACTGCTGTAGTCTAAATTAGAACCTCTACAACGTCTTGCCAGGTTTTTTGAAACATTTTAACTTTAATAAAGCGTATAAATGGAATTCAACGTGGCTCGCATAGGGTTGAAACATCCACCATATTGGGAGGTATACGTCATAGATGACTGATGTCACATGACGTCACAGATCCACATTGGATCCACACAGTTCTCACGAGGATCCTGATCCTGAGATCCACATGTTTGCGGGTCTAGCTCACTGTTTCTCAACCTCTGGTCTGGTGCCCCCCCAGGGGTCCAAATGGACCCCCTTTGGTCTGCAAATGGAGCGTGTACAAATGGTCCATTTGGTTCCATTTGTACACTAACTCATTGGTTCTCAAAGTGGGGTCCGGGGACCCCCAGGGGTACTTGAGGGGGTTCCAGGGGGTCCCCAGCTAAATGATGGACAGGAACCAAATGGACCCTTATGGGTCTGTAACTCTCAGAGTTAAATTAACATTGATTTTACAATATAAATTGGGGTCCCAGAGATATAAATGCCATTAAATGGGGGTCCGTAGTAGCCTAATGCATGTCAAACTGGGGGTCCTTGAAATTAAAATGGTTGAGAATCACTGCTAGAGCCGTAAAAATAGTCTCTTATGGGGGTCCCTGGCATATCTTATCAAATGGGGGTCCGCGGGCTAATAAGTGTCAATTTGGGGGTCCTTGACATGAAAAAGTTTGAGAACCACTGCACTAAATGAACACTTGAGGATTGTACAGTGTATAGATGGGGGTCCATGGTTGTGGTTCCTGGCTGAAGCTTTGATCAGAGCCTCATCGGTCCTTGTGTTGGTCTGGAGACATCACTGTCTTATAAATGTATTTATGGAGGTCTTGGCATGGAGCAGACTAAACTGATTATCTACAACAATTACCCTTTATCTCTGCTGGCCCTGGGCCAGTCCCACTGGATGTACCTCCGCTCGGGGGGGGGGGGGGGGGTTACAGGGGACAGGACAGAAACCAGAGCATTTGTACGTCTGTTGTCAGGTTGCATTTGTTGTATTGTATAAACTTTATTTCAGACACATAGGGCCGTATAAAAACAGAGCTACAAAACAGACAATAACAACACATAGGTTTAGATTCAAACCGCATTATTATCGTCGTCCAAAACCGTTACTCGTCAGGATTTGGAAAACGACAACCTTGTGTTCCAATGGATCCAGTGTAGGTATTAGCAGTGGTAACTAAGTACATTTACTCAAGTACTGTAGTCCTACTTACGTACAATTTTGAGTTATTTTTTTACTTTACTTTGGAGTATTTACAATTTTCCAATACTTTTACTTCTACTCCATTACATCTCAGAGGCAAATATTATACTTTTACTCCTGTACAATTATTTGAAAACGTACTAGTTACTTTGTAGATTTTGATTATTATTATAAAACATACATTAACCACTTAAGCCTTATGCTCACTATGCGATGTGAGGTGATCTCACAGATCGTGGCGTTGTGAGCTTGTAGATCAGAGGCTATTTTCACAATATTTATCTGTGGAACCATGTCAGACTAAATGTAAAGCCTCAACTCCTTCCAAGTGCTTGTGTGGGTGGGGGGTCCCCAGTTCAAATATGATTATTTTGGGGGGTCCCCAGTTCAAATATGATTATTTTGGGGGGTCCCCAGTTCAAATATGATTATTTTGGGTCAGTCAGACAGTCAGAAACCGTCTGTCCCACATGGTTCTCCTCAGCGGGTTGACGGGGTTGATTCAATGTGCACGCGGGCATTGACCATTACGACGGACTTGGGGGTCCATGAAACATTCGCTGGGGGGTCCGCGACAATCTGCCTCACGGCTGCGGAGAAAGACTTCTCTCTGGAACACAGGCCTTGTCCACACGTACATAACTCAAAGTCTGAAAATACTTTGAGTGAGCACATGCCCATGTCTGGACTAGTTCTGACTAAATGAGAGATACTGTATAAATAATAATAATAATACCTGCATGTCTGATGAGAGCTTTTACTGTTCCCTCCTGTGGGGGGGGGGGGGGGGTGTGTGTGTGTGTGTGTGTGTGTGTGTGTGTGTGTGTGTGTGTGTGTGTGTGTGTGTGTGTGTGTGTGTGTGTTACATGCCGTTAGAGAGCGTTTTAAGCGTGTGGATGGGGGGTGTGGGATGGCTGCACTCTGCTGCTGTAAGCGCTTTATGAATAACTTTGTACTTTGTGCTTATTATGCATGTTGCCGCTCCGCTGTTGGCATAGCGCTGTGTCTACGTCTCCACATATATTTCCCCCGGGGAAACAGATTATAGCTGGAGGTTTTGGTGGCTTAAGCCTTTAATACCGGGAACGCATCTGTGTCACTTTAAGATGTCTTTGGGCTATTCAAAAATAGCAGATCTACAAGCTCGTAGCGCGGCACAGAGTGCCGCGCTACGAGCTTGTAGATCTGCTATTTTTGAATAGCCCAAAGTATAAGATAAGATGGTAGTCCATGAGCCAGACAAGATTTCATTACAGAAAGAGTGGGAAAAAACAAACCTATATTAAATTGTTCATAGGGTCAATACGAGTAAATAAATATATGATAACCTTTCCACAGGACCAGCTTTTTCATATTTATCACACATTTTGTTATTTTCCCCATACGTACATGACAGGTGAAAAAATGACAACATTTAAAAAAGAGTTATCATAATGAAACTTCCTGAGTTGATTACTTACATGAAGACAATGATTTATCGTATTACAAGTTTTCTGAAACTGTATATTTAAATATGCAAATTATGCATTTAGTCCATGAGCCAGAGCCCCAAAATTGAGCCAGATATTGAATATTCCCTCGTTAAAAACCTTTGACTCCAACATCTTAACAAAATGAAATAAGTATGTTGACTCTGGCTTTGTCCAATGTCCTAATGCCTAATTTGCATATTTAAATATACAATTTCAGAAAACTTGTAATACGAAAAATCATTGTCTTCATGTAAGTAATCAACTCAGGAATTTTCATTATGATAACTATTTTTTAAATGTTGTCATTTTTTCACCTGTCATGTATGGGGAAAATCACAAAATGTGTGATAACCATGATAAAGCTGCTCCTGTGGAAAGGTTATCATATATTTATTTACTCATACTGACCCTATGAACAATTTTATATAGGTTTGGTTTTGCCCACTCTTTCGGTAATCATTTGTCAATTTCGGGGCTCTGGCTTATGGACTATGGTTAGAGTGGTTAAAATCTAAAATGACACAAAATCCTTTCCCGGTTTTAATGACTTCAAGGTTTTTGGAGACGGCACTGATTGGTGTCACATCCCAGATGTGGGATATATATGAGTACGGTATACTGTAACAGTGCCGGCCAATTAAGCAGACCTTCCTTCTCTGTCTGCAACGACCAAATTGTTCCCCAGAAATATGTCATCTTCTGCAGACAGAGAGAAAAATAGAGAGTTTTTGCACAAAGGGAAGCAATTTCTGCATTTCTGTTTACATAAGCACAATTCTTACAGCAGAAACTGTAAGCTGATGGTGTTGCATTGTTGTGATTTAAAGAGATAGTTCACCCCAAAAACATTTAAATTCATGGATTTTTTTGTTTTTTTTGTGTCATTCCTAAGACAATAATTTGATGACCAGCGGATCAGTAGGTAGGCTGCGGATCCGGTAGGAGACACCAAGGAGACTCTTTGTGTCTCCTACCGGAACCGTTGCCGGTCATCAAATTATTGTCTTAGGAATGAGACAAAAACAAAAAAAAATATCCATGAATTCAAGTCTCCATGGGGTGACTATAATCCATAGAAAAAAATAAGTCATTTTGGGGGTGAACTATCCCTTTAAGTCAGTGGTTCTCAAAGTGGGGGACCGGGGACCCCCAGGGGTCCTCAAAGGGGCTCCACTAACACTTAAGCCCTATTTTATTTTTTATTTACTAGCTCTAGTAGACTAGACTAGACCTAGTGTGCTTGTAGATCGGCTATATATATAGATATCATGAAGCCTCGTTCCAATAAAGAAATGTAAAGGGTACTTTTTACCTATTTAAACTTGAAAACGGGTCAAAAATTACCCTAACACAATGGAAGGGTTAAATTGTTGTATTCTATCTCTGTGTTGTGGCTGGAGGTTAGAAACAATCTCTCTTCTTGCTAGATAACTGTCTTTATACCTTTACTCTATAGCCTCACTTTAATAAGGTTATAGGTAATATAATGGTTTAAATAATTGAGGTTTCATCGCTCTGAGTGACGTGACGAGGTGAAACAATCTTTACCTTGACGTGAAACAGGAAAATTATAATCAAACCAAATCTATTGAGTCAGCATATAGGCCTATAGCCTACAACACTTTGTCATGTTTCTGTATTTAACTAACATGAAGGGACACTGTAGAAACTGATGACACAGTAGTTTTACTCAGGCAGAGGTTAGTTAGGTCTATAGAAAGCTTTTTATGGTTCAGTGTGGTTTTCGGCCATCATTAGCGGCCAACAGAAAGCCTGTTTCAGCTTGACCTGCAGTACAGCATGTCATCATAATGCTGCAGTGCTGTTAGTGTAGGAGGGCCTTGCTGTGACCTTTTGAGGTCTTTCTTTCTTTACTTTAAGTCAGGAGCATATAGGCGCTGATTCCATGGGTGCTTTAGAGCCCTGAGAGCACCCACAGAGAACACCCACAGAGAGCCCCCACAGAGAGCACCCACAGAGAGCACCCACAGAGATGTATGTACAGTAGATGTTGGTTGTTGTACAGTGTTCAGCTTAAAACAAATGAATAAATGAGTGAGTGAAAGAGTGAGTGAGTTAATGATTTTATAAAATAAGGCTTAAGTGTTTAACTTTAAACGGTGCCTCGTTTAGCTGGGGACCCGCTGGCTGTTGTTAAAGCATCACAATCATTCTGACCACTTTATCCATTTGGCTATTGAAAAATAGCAGATCTACAATAAGCTTGTACAACTGCTGCTTTCTGAAGCATTTGAGCACGGTCTGGATGCGACTGACATCCATTTGTCTTCACATCCATTTAAATGACAGTAAGTGGAGTGAGGCTGTTTGTAAATGACTGGCACACGTTTTCTGTCTGGAACTGAACCCTGCTTAATATACCAAGTTCCTTTGTGAAACAACTCTATTTTGGCCTTGGCCTGACTGTGTGGTTCTGCACTTTAGGGTCCAACGCTCTTATCTCACTTTGTGACAGAATAATGTTTAGTAGAGATTGACGGTACACAGGAGGATAGCAATACTGGCATTGTATAGAGGATATGCGTGTGACATCATCATCAAACCCGGAAGTTATGCAGGAATGCCTACTGAGTGTCAAAAAAATACTTTCTGGCCTTGACAGCCCATGCATCCAAACAGAAAAGTCATATCTGATTGCATTAAATAACATTAAACAATGTTAAACTCATTTTGCATGTTTCTTTGCCACTCGATTTGCCACTCGATGTGCCATTCACTTTAAGCATGCGCATATCCTCTATAGGAGTCAATAAAGAACATTAAAACACAGAGCAAGTAAACCGAAAGAAATGAAATAATAAATAAGTATTAAAAAACTATTACAATACCCCAACCCTGCTGGAAAACAAAATAAAGGAGCACACCAAACATAATCAGAATCAACTATTGTCACATCACACAACCAGATTCAATGATAACATGTAGCAAAGATCATTTATCAGCATTATCCATCATTCCCTAAATAAAAAGAAAAATGGTTTGCATAGAAGTCTGTCAATTGTCTTTCACATTATTTATTTTATTTTTGATCACAATTGGGTTTGTGGGGAGGGGGCTAAGGGGGGGCTTCAGCCTTCACCCTAGTCTCCCCCCCCGCCCCCCCCTCACATTCAGCAAATTATAAAATAAAATGTAATTGTTTTGTTTTGTGTGGATTCATTGTGGTAAGAAGAATAAATCTGACCGATTGCTCAGTGGTTTGATGCAGTGTGAGTCAATGAATAGTCCAGTTCCTTCAGGTAATAATCATCAATAATGAATAATAATGAATCATAATGAATAATAATGCTTGAGCAACAGCTTCAGAGGAAGACATAGTGGTCACATGATACAGGAGAGACAGCTTGATGAGTGTGAAACACCATGGAGCAATATGTGCTCATCCTTCACATGAATACACACACGCACGCACGCACGCACGCACGCACGCACGCACACACACACACACACACACACACACACACACACACACACACACACACACACACACACACACACACACACACACACACACACACACACACACAGAGGGCGGATGCCCCCCCCCCCACCCCCCCCCACAGTGCAGACAGGTGTCTGAGTTTTATTACCTCACAGCGTGGAAGCAGGCATTACCTCTCCTGTCTGTCTGTCTGTCTGTCTGTCTGTCTGTCTGTCTGTCTGTCTGTCTGTCTGTCTGTCTTTTTTCCATCTACACTAAATGGAAAAATCTCTTCGCCAAATATATCCGATCTACAAACTCACTGTGAGCTTGTAGATCGGATATTTTTGGTGAATGTTCCCCCGAGAATAGGGATGCTGGGGTTCAGGTGGTTAGGTTTTTTCAATCTGTCCTAATAATGGAAACGGATATTCTCTCAGGTTTTCCTCGTGACATAACAATGTCATTCAGGTGGTGCTGTGGATGAAAGAGTTCTTTACAGAACCACTGGTACAGATACCTGTTTGTTTCAGTCAGTTTGTGTCAGATCTACTGTTTTGTTTCCTGTTCTGTTACTATTATTATCTGACTTAGAGACTTAGAGCTCTGTTGTCAAGTGTGTGTGTGTGTGTGTGTGTGTGTGTGTGTGTGTGTGTGTGTGTGTGTGTGTGTGTGTGTGTGTGTGTGTGTGTGTGTGTGTGTGTGTGTGTGTGTGTGTGTGTGTGTGTGTGTGTGTGTGTGTGTGTGTGTGTGTGTGTGTGCTTGTGTTGTGTTCCTGTGTTTGGGTCTACCTTTGTAAACCTCTGACAAGATCTACATGAAAAATATTCATCAAACAAAATGCTACAATAGGTGAAAAAAAAATCATCACATCATTAAAAAAACATCTAAGGACTGAAACAAAACATTTAAAACATGAGCCATAAAGCCTAGAGGTAAAACTAGTGAAGCTAAAATAATGCTTTGTTAAAAAGGTCTGTAGTCTCTTAGCCTGAGCCTGACTTTGTCATGAAAATATATAAATAAAAACATCGTATTATGGATTATTAAACCATTAAACAGTTAATCATTAACGTGTTTAAGGGACAGCAGGTTGAAAGTGTTTAAACGAAGCCAAAGCCAGGTTATAAGAATACATGACAGTACTCACTCTCTCTCTCTGACTCTCTCTCTCTGTCTCTTTCTCACTCTTTTTCTCACTCTTTCGCTCTCTCTCTCTCTCTCTCTCTCTCTCTCGGTATAGAAGGCTGATTATTCATCCCAGTTTAGCAAATAATAAATTGCCTTCTTCAGCAACAACACAGCGTACACACACACACACACACACACACACACACACACACACACACACACACACACACACACACACACACACACACACACACACACACACACACACACACACACACACACACACACACACACACACACACACACAGCCCACTGGAGTTCAGCCTGAGCTCACAGCTCATAGCTGCAAGGCAATGATTTAACAATTCTTTCTTTCTTTTATTTTGTACCAAAACACAATAGAGTGGAATGGTGATGGATTAGGTTTACCAGGAACACAAGGTTCAATTTGTACCGTACTGACTGACTGACTGACTGACTGACTGACTGACAGTGTGACTGACTGTGAGGTTCAATTCATAAAGGTCTCACAGGTCATTTTATTACCTGTGTAGGCCCTATAAAGAGAAGAATGCATTCACCATCTGTTTTGAATAAGGGGTGCTATGTTTTAGCAATTAATTAAGCTTACCTAGACTATTTCTGTTATTAAGGCTTTGTGATTTCTCTCAGACTGTGCAGGGCAGAGGCGTCTAATCTCTGAGTTAGGGTAACCGCATATCCTGACTGACTGACTGACTGACTGCTGACTGTGATGTTCAATTCATAAAGGTCTCACAGGTCATTTTATTACCTGTGTAGGCCCTATAAAGAGAAGAATGCATTCGCCATCTGTTTTGAATAAGGGGTGTCATGTTTTGCAATTAATTAAGCTTATCTAGACTATTTCTGTCTGTGGCAGGCTTCCGTCGTAGAGATCTATATTTCTGATGTAGTCATCGCTATAGGAACACTCTACTCGTTATATTACATCTGATTATTTACCACGATGCATTTATCTTATCAGTTTTGTTCTTTTCACTGTATTAACATATTTGAACAAACCTCATTTGCCATATGTTTAATGTACTGTATAATAACTGTGGTGTTTGTCGGGTGAACTCAAATGCCTCTTTCACATAAAGCACTTAAAGTCTTTACTTTTCACTCCCAAGTTCAACATTCAGTCGTAGCTTCTTTTCTTTTTTTTAAACACAATCCATTTTCAAATTGCCTCGGGTTGTGTAAGTGCTCATTAAAACATAGGAATGAAGGCCTGTGCAGCGGTAAGGCCACAAGGAACATTTCACAGATTTATTCCACTCTGTTAGGCATGTCAAATTAGTCCCTTTAAAACGTCTAGTCAGGCACTGTGTGTGAGAATGGGATCCTGACACATTATGTGACCCAGTGCAAAAATAAAACCAAGGAGGCGTCTCTTTCTAACTCTCTAAATCCTCTCTGTCAGAAACCTCATACGTCCAAAAACTGTTACTTTGTTTTCAGGATTCAAATTCAAAAACATCAAGAGTAGCAGATCTACAAGCTCAAAATGCATTGCTTCGAGCTTGTAGATCTGCTACTTTTGATGCTTTCGTGTGACGCTGTAGTAAGATTAAGTAGGGTGTTAATTTATGGGGGGAAAAAAGAAAAAGGTAGAATATGGAGATATTAGGTTTCTGCCTGACAGCAACGAAATCTCCATATTTCAACTTTTTAGGTTTTTGTGTATAGTAGAGGAATTAGATACAAGCTTCTGAAGTCTCTATTTTATTATGAAAGTGAAGAGTGGTGAAGTCTGTGAAAAGTATTTGTGACTAAATAAATAATAGCTTCATTGGATCCACTGGAACACACATTCTGTTTTTTTTTTTCTAATTCCTGAAAAGTAACAGTTTTAGTTTCCACATGACATTAGACATTATTCTTTTGACTAGAATTCCATTTAGTTTTAGTCATATTTTTGTCACCTGGAATGTTTTACTTTTAGTTTTAGTTGACTAAATATCATCAAGATTTTACTCCACTAAATCTACACTTGATTTAGTGGACAAAAACTTCTACAAGATCACAACGCGTCTGGACACCTGCACACAACCAAGCATAAGTCTTCGTTCTACTGGCTCTCTTCTCCACTAGTATTAGTTCTACTGGATCTCTTCTCCACTAGTATTAGTTCTACTGGATCTCTTCTCCACTAGTATTAGTTCTACTGGATCTCTTCTCCTAATCCCTAACATTTTAGTCTAGTTTTTATTTGATTTCTTGAGTCATCATGGCTTAGTTTTTATTTAGTTTTCATCCGTGAAGAAAGCTAGTCGACGGACACTTTTCGTCATAGTTAGTCTGACACGCAACAATATTTTTCTGTTGCAGCTTATGGCTTTAACATCTTCAAATTGTTTTGTGTCTTTCAGGTTTATTCTGCTGAATAGAGGCAACAAGTGAAGGAGAGAGAAACCCAGTCAGCTAGAGGAGGTGGACACTGCACTGGACGGTCCATCAAATTCACACTTTTTATTATAATCCTGGATTTTTTAACCTCTGCTCAGAAACAGTAAGTCCATCACAATTATTACATAATCCCCTAATCGCATTTCTTTTTTGATTATCACAATTAATGTTTGCATAATGGTTTCCCATGTTGAAACAATTGCAGAAATAGCTGATCTACAGGCATTAGTATTACATTATTAAATATGTCAGTAATGTCTTTGTATACCGGTATTTAAGTTATTTGTCATGTGGCTAATTTTTGATTAGGAAACCTAAAATGGCCAAACAGAAATTACATTTATATTCATTACGTTCCAATGTTCATTAAATTCCCGAAAACACAATTAAATCATTAATCACAATGTATTCGTACAACAAGTTAATCATCAACTTTAAATGTTGTCATGGTGATCGACAGCCCTCAGAAACATCTCCATCCAGTAGGTTGGTTGTTGGAGCCAGAGACGAGGCTGATGCCCCGTGGACCTGTGTGGTTCACCTTCCCACCACCAGGAGGCCCTCTATCTCCTCTCCTCTGAGCTCTCCTTTACCGTGAAGCAGAGAGAGGCATGATGATGGCCACGCCCCGCTGCCCCCTGCAGCACGCCTTTAGGTCAGTGTTGATTTCGCCAACTAAAACTATGACAGAAAACATTTTGGCGACTACCTTTTTTCACTGACAAAAACTAAGCTATGATGACTAAAACTAAGATTAAATATATATTTACAATATCGTCAACAAATAAAAACTAGACTAAGATGTTAGTGAGGGAACAAGTGGAGAAGAGATCCAGTAGAACTAAAAGACAAGTCATTTTATGTTTGTTGCGCTCTGAAAATAGCCGATCTACAAGCTCACAACAGCGCGACGCGCTGTGAGCCTGTAGATCGGCTATTTTCAGCATCCAACCAAGTGTAAAATCAGCCATTACGACGCCATTAAGGCACCGCCAACACACATTTTAGTCGACTAAATCAACTGTAGATTTAGTCGACTATTATGATATTTAGTCGACTAAAACTAGACAAAAACTAAAACATTTCAGGTGACTAAAACTAAACATAATTTTATTCAAAAGACTATGACTAAAACTAAATCAAAATTTGCTGTCAAAATCTACACTGCTATAGGTTATGTGCTGCAGGGGTTATGCTGCTGCTGATGCCACTGCTGCCCTCGGTGGCGCCCTCCTCCCCTGGCGCCAACGGCGCCAAGGAATGCCCGCGGCTGTGCGTGTGCGAGGTGCGGCCCTGGTTCACCCCCCAGTCCACCTACAGAGAGGCCACCACGGTGGACTGCAACGACCTGAGGCTGACCCGCGTGCCCACCAACCTGTCCCTGGACACACAGGTGAACCCTCACAATCATTACTAAATAATCGCCTGATCTCAAATTAGTTGAATATACTCTGAATTATTTGTGAGATTGTAGATCTGCTACTTTTGCTGTTCTTGAATTTGAATCCTGAAAAGTAAACAGTTTCGGACAAATGATGTTTCCACCCGACAGAGACTCCTAAAAGAAAACCACACTATTAAACGTTATTATTTGTATGACAATTAATCGTCAAGTCAGCACTTAATTTGCCGTAGCCTTGACGACCTTGCAGGCTTTATGCAAACGTTAACATTTAGATGTTCGACATGTTATGTAGACAGATGGTTCATTTGTTGACCTGGTAGTTTCAATGTACAGATTGTAGATTTGTTTTAAATATTCTACTGTTTAGACTGATGATAGGTTCCTGGTTTACCTATGATCCTAGATGACTATTTCTATGCATTTGATGTACAGTATTACCTTGTGTTTACCTTGCTTACTGTAAGTGTCTCTGGATTAAGAGCGTCTGCTAAATGCCTACATTGTAAATTGTATCATTCAGACATCCCACCTCTCCCGGAAATTACCATCTGCTCCCGGACACCGGACAAATAAATCTCCCGCAAATGCCGGATCCGGTCTAGAGTAGGGATGTAACGATATAGTAACTGCATCGAAAAATTGTTTTGAATTTTCAACGATCTACTATATGGTTATGCAAACAGCAAAATATCGTATTGTTTTACTTTGTATCGTATCGAATCGTTTTGCAATGCAAATAATCCATTTTATCAATACTAAGTACTTTTAAGAAGAAAAAAGAGAAAGAGGGCTTTATATCCAGTATCCAGATTAAAATACAGATTTTTTGGGTAAATAAATAGATACTATATTGATTTTAAATCATCGAATCGAATCGTATGGTTCTAAATGAACCTGTCCTGTATCGTTCATGTATCGTATCGACTAAATCACTGAATTGAAGCGTATGGTATGGTTCTAAATGAACCTGTATCGTTCATGTATCGTATCGACAACCAAGTATCGTGATACGTATCGAATCGTTGTTAAAACGTATCGTTGCACCCCTAGTCTAGAGCCCGCCTACTAAATATATGAACATTTATGCCAATATATGTTAAACATATGCAGAATATATGCTGCATATATATGCCATATATTCAGGTTCATATATGTGCATATTTGTGAATTTATAGGACATATATGTGTCCTATATATAGCTCATATTATGTTAACCCATTGATACCTGGAACGCATCTGTGTCACTTTAGATTTCTTAGGCTATTCAAAAATAGCAGATCTACAAGCTCGTAGCGCGGCACCGAGTGCCGCGCTACGAGCTTGTAGATCTGCTATTTTTGAAAAATCGTGAAAATATTTTTTTTATATTTTTTTCCGATTTTTTTTTTTTGGATTTAATTTTTTTAGACGCGGCCTCAGGTCTTAATGGGTTAAACATATATGTGGGACATACATATGACATTTTCCAGGGTGGGATTTTCTAAACATATATCATATGGATCTTGACCCTCTAACAGGTGCTGCTGCTGCAGAGCAACCTGATCTCTCACACCAGCGGAGAGCTGCAGGTCCTGGTCAACCTGACGGAGCTGGACCTGTCCCAGAACAACTTCAGCACCGTGGCGGCCGCGGGCCTCAGCGGCATGGACCAGCTGACCACCTTACACCTGGAGGAGAACCGCATCACCACGCTGCCGGACCACTGCCTGAGAGACCTCTCCGACCTCCAGGAGCTCTACGTCAACCACAACCAGATCGCCTCCATCTCCCCCGGGGCCTTCACGGGCCTCCACAGCCTGCTGCGCCTCCACCTCAACTCCAACAGGTATACTACTCAACTCAACCAGGGGAGGGTTCATATGATCTTGTTCTAACCCCCCCTTAACCCATTAAGACCTGGTACTGTGTCATTTTTAGATTTGAGCTAAAAAGCATTATTTTACACTTTGGGCTATTCAAAAATAGCAGATCTACAAGCTCATAGCGCGGCTACGAGCTTGTAGATCTGCTATTTTTGAAAAAACATGAAAATGTGTGCAAGTCTTTGAATATATATATTTTTAAAGCGAACATTTTTAACTCAAATCTTTGCTTCTGGGGGTCTCTGGAACAAAACATTTTGATGGGGGTCCGTGGCCAAATACATATAATTTTGGGGGTCAAAAAAAAAAAGATTGAGCACCACTGATACAGAAACACACGTTTTTCAGAATACTGTTGAGATTTAGGAGACATGTAGAATCGGCTTCAGGTCTCAATGGGTTAAGACGCTGGACACTTAACGGGGGAAAATGTGTTTTATTACGTCGTCGGCACCACTGCTCCCCTACTTCAGTCCTGACATCTCTAAATTCACTAGCAAAATTCAAGAATGACCTCAAAGGGATAGTTCACCCCCAAAATGACTTAGTCACCCCATGGAGACTTGAATTCAAGGATATTTTTTTTGTTTTTGTTGCATTTATAATCCAATAACTTGATGACCAGCGGACCAGTTGGCAGCGGTTCCGGTAGGAGATACAAAGGAGACTCTTTGTGTCTCCTACCGCAACCGCTGCCGGTCATCAAATTATTAGTTTAGGAATGAGACACAAACAAAACAATATCCATGAATTCAAGTCTCCATGGGGTGACTAATCCATAGAAAAAAAGGAAAAAAAGTCATTTTGGGGTCACCCTGGATAGCCCGCTCCTCTGGCACATTGAATGGGGTGATTCATAGTAGATCGGGTGCCTCTGGCTGCATTGGATTCTTCTCTTAGTGAACGTCTTGTCCTATGTACTGTATAAGCATCGTTTCTAACATTATGTATAAGGATTTAATTTTCTTTGTTTTATGGTTGTTTGTACAGTTTATTTCTTTCCACAAAACAAGCTTTGGCTTTTTTGTGTTTAATCCACGTTGGCGTGACATCGTTTGAGATGTATTTTTGCCACTAAAAGTATTGTATTCTATAACAGGCTCCGGGTCATCGACAGCCGCTGGTTCGAGGCCACGCCCAACCTGGAGATCCTCATGATCGGGGAGAACCCGGTGGTGGGCCTGCTGGACATGAACTTCAAGCCCCTGGGGAGCCTGAGGAGCCTGGTGCTGGCCGGCATGGACCTCACCGACGTCCCCGCCCACGCCCTGGTGGGCCTGGACAGCCTGGAGAGCATGTCCTTCTACGACAACAAGCTGGCGGGGATCCCGCAGCTCGCCCTGCAGAAGGTCCCCAACCTGAAGTTCCTGGACCTCAACAAGAACCCGGTGCGCAGGATCCGGGAGGGAGACTTCAGGAACATGCTGCGCCTGAAGGAGCTGGGCGTCAACAACATGATGGAGCTGGTGTCCATCGACCGCCACGCCCTGGACAACCTCCCCGAGCTCACCAAGCTGGAGGCCACCAACAACCCCAGGCTGTCCTTCGTCCACAGGACGGCGTTCAGGGACCTGCCGTCCTTGGAGAGCCTGATGCTGAACAACAACGCTCTCAGCTCCCTGTACCAGCGCACCGTGGAGGTTTGTTTGTTTGTTTGTTTGTTTGAATCCCCATTAGCTACTACCTTAGCAGCCGCTACTCTTCATGGGGCCCACGCAGAAATAAATGACATTACATTACATAACATGAAGACATTTTACATGACAGTATAAAAATAAACACTTAAAATGCAACCAAAATGGAAAATATTAATCAATCTCGATTATATGGTTTTGTAGCCTAAATTATAAATTTAACACCTTAATGATACCTCAACAACCGTAGTTACAAACTCAGGTTTACAAATACAGTTAAACTATGTAAAAAACATTAAACAGTGTGCAGTTAGCCGTTATCAACAAGCAGATTCCTGAAGATATTTCTTCCATTTCTTTTTACAATCAGATTTACTTGTTGCCTGTATGAGTTGTGATGGAAGACTTTGCAGCTCTTTCATTGCTCTATACATTATTGCGTGTTGCATTGAATTAGTGTTTGAAATGGGAAGCGTAAAGAAACCTTGTGATGAATGTCTAGTGTTGTAAGTGTGTTCATCTGAGCTAAACTTCATACATACAGGACAGCCGGGACCCTGGATGAAATAATGCCTCTGACAAAAGACAGCAGGGAAATATGAAGTCTTTCCTCCACCAAAGGCCATCCCAAAATGCCATGCATTCTTTGGTGTTTGTTCTTTTTGTCCAGCACAGAGCAATTTGTGAAGCTCTATTTTGGACCAGTTGTAATTTTACTAAATCTTTTTTGGCAGCACTAGACCAAACCGTTGGACAATAATCCAAATGTGTGAGGGCTAGTGTTTGCATTGTTGTGGTATGTATTTGGTACGTCTCTTGATAACGGACAGACTTCTTCCCATTGCTGCAACAGACTTATATCAACCTGCTTTGACCGTGTAAATGTACTCATTTAGGCCCTGCCCAACCTGCGTGAGATCAGCCTGCACAGCAACCCGCTGCGCTGCGACTGCGTCACCCAGTGGATGTGCTCCAACCGCAGCACGGCCGTGCGCTTCATGGAGCCGCTGGCCATGCTGTGCGCCTCCCCGCCCGAGCTCCGGGGCCGGCGCCTCAGGGAGCTGCGGCCGCTGCCGGACGCCCCGGAGCAGTGCCTGCCCCTCATCTCCCACGACACCTTCCCCGCCCACCTGAGCCTGGAGCTGGGCATGAGCGTCAGCCTGGACTGCCGCGCCGTGGCGGAACCCGAGCCCGAGATCTACTGGGTCTCCCCTCTGGGCGCCAAGATCACCGTGGACACTGTGTCCGAGCGCTACCACCTGAGCAGCGAGGGCACCCTGAGGCTAAACCACATGCAGGTACAGTGGGCCCTCCTGTCACTATTATTAACGTACATAATGGCCTGGTCACTATTATCCTACATTAACACATTGAGTGCAAGGTAATTGGCATCCAAGTCATCCTCAAACTTCTAGCGTTTTTTTTACCGTGTTTTGACGATCCTTGAAGCGCCACAGAAGCCACAACGTGCACCCGGATGTAAAAATAATTGTCCGGGGGGTGGGGGAGGGTCCCGTCTATCCACTGGAACAAAAACATTTCTTCCGCGATCTGACGTTTTGGAGCGATCGCCCGTTGATAATGTCTGGTTTCGGAATTCGACGTCACATCCATCGAAATCGAAGCAGAGTCGAGGGAACATTCTTAAGTTGCGTTAGAGCACCCTCTTGTGGAATTTTCAAAAAAAAAGTCAATGTGTTAAAATTGGCTATGGGAGGGAACCATAAACAAACCATAGGCATAATGAGATCCGGTTGTCTGACCGCTAAGCCCATAGGTGGGCATGCCGATATATACAGGCTATGGGCATTTACTACTGACATCAGGGATCTCCATGCATTGTATGGGCATAAAGGGGACAAGGACTGACACATACAGAGATCTCCATATATGGGCACTAACGGGTACTCTCACAAATCCCTGACTCTATGACTCAGAAATATCGGTCGGATTAGCGGTACGCCATGGGTGTGGAGGGCCGCCCGAACTCTGGAGGTTCGGGCGGCCCCGGTTTGAGATAATCACGATTATTTTTGCCTAATCATCAGAATCGTTTCCATTCGTCTGTGTTGAAAAATATCTCACACTGCGTCGCAAAGCTATTTTTGAAAACGTATTAAATTGTGAAAAGTATTACATTCTTAAATATATTAAAGCCTGTTTTGGCCAGAGACATTGCATTATTTATTTTGATTATTGTTACCGGTCAGTGTCAGTTATTTGTCATAATATCTGCCCTGATGTGTTTGTAATTTCAATGATTTATACGACAATTAATCATGAATTCATCGCCCCCCCGCCTGCAGGTGGAAGACTCTGGCCGCTACACCTGCGTGGCTCAGAACACGGAGGGCGCCGACACGCGCGTCTCCACCGTGCGTGTCAACGGCACGCTGCTGGGCAGCGGCGAGGTGATGAAGATCTACGTGAAGCAGACCGCCGCCCACTCCGTCCTGGTCTCCTGGAAGGTCAACTCCAACGTCATGACCTCCAACCTCAAGTGGGCGTCGGCCACCATGAAGATCGACAACCCCCACATCACGTACACGGCGCGCGTTCCCGTCGACGTGCACGAGTACAACCTGACGCACCTGCAGCCCGCCACCGAGTACGAGGTGTGCCTGAGCGTGTCCAACGCCCACCTGCAGACGCACAAGTCCTGCGTCAACGTGACCACGCGCGGCGCCGCCTTCGACCTGTCGGACGCCGCGGCGGAGCGTCAGCGGCAGCACCCCAGCGCCGCGGTGGTGGCCGCCATGGCCGCCGTGCTGGCGTTCGTCAGCCTGGCCACGGTGGGCGTCTACGCGGCCCGCCGCTGGAAGAGGAAGAACTACCACCACTCCCTGAAGAAGTACATGCAGAAGACCTCGTCCATCCCGCTCAACGAGCTGTACCCGCCGCTCATCAGCCTGTGGGACGGCGACGGCGAGAAGGACAAAGATGGCGGTGGCTGTGCGGAGGGCAAACCGTCGCCCGTGGACACCACGCGTAGCTACTACATGTGGTGAGGGGGAGACCGTCGCCCGTTGACACCACGCGTAGCTAGCTACTACATGTGGTGAGGGGAAGACCGTCGCCCGTGGACACTACGCGTAGCTAGCTACTACATGTGGTGAATGAAGACCGTCGGCCATTGACATCACGCGTAGCTACTACATGTGGTGAATGAAGACCGTCGGCCATTGACATCACACGTAGCTACTACATGTGGTGAAGGAAGACCGTCGCCCTTGGACACCACGCGTAGCTAGCTACTACATGTGGTGAAGGAAGACCGTCGCCCGTGGACACTACGCGTAGCTAGCTACTACATGTGGTGAAGGGAGACCGTCGCCCTTGGACACCACACGTAGCTAGCTACTACATGTGGTGAAGGAAGACCGTCGCCCTTGGACACCATGCGTAGCTACTACATGTGGTGAAGGGAGACCGTCGCCCGTTGACACCACGCGTTGCTAGCTACTACATGTGGTGAAGGGAGGCGCCCGACCGCCAGCAGCACAAACTAGACACACTTTTGCCATTTTGGTGCAAAAGTCTGATTAATAAAAGTTGCAAAATGTTTTTTGTATTCTCAGCTTTGCTGATAAGAGGCAGAGTGATGAAAGGACTGGATTTTTAATTGTATAGCGTATCGCCTTTGTTTACATTTGTTTAATAATAGTCTCTATGCGCCAGTGGCCATATTGGAATGAAATTGGGCCTCTTCCTTACTTCCTTGTTACCAATTATACTCTCTTTTCCATTCTGGTCAAACAGAGGTGCTGTCATTGTGCATGTCGGCTCACTGGAAACGCTCTGCTACACCAGTGGGTCTCAAAGTGTGGTGCAGGGACCCTCATGGTTCCTTGGGGGGTTCCAAATGGGCCCTTGCGGTTCCATTTGGTTCCATTTGTACACTCTCAGAGCTATGGTACATGTATGTGCTACACTAAATGGAACAGAGCCTTCATTTGTATAAGGTAAGACGCAGTTACTGTGAAGGAAGTAAGGAAGATGCCCAATGTCTTTCCAATATGGCGGCTGTGCATGGAGCCTAATCTCTTTCTCTGTTTTGGGGCTTTTTCCGATAAGGCAGCTGTGTTTTAGCCTCCAAGTTGTCTTAGTTGCGATAATGCAGATTTTTTTGTAGTTTGTTGCTTGTTTTTTTTCCCCATAACCCAGAGAGAGACCTGTGGTCTTCTTGAGGTTATTATTATTATTAGCAGAGATCAACGTTTTCCTTCTTCTGTTTTATGAAACAGGTATGATTTCTGAGCACCGATAAGGTTTGTATGAACTTGTATTAAAAAGGCTGACTGTGGGGGTTTAGACTTTCTATTCCGTCTACAGAATAACGTTAGCGATTGTGCAGTAATGTTGTATCAACTATGATTTTGAAACTTTGCTTATTTTACTTGCAAGAATTATAGGATTTTAGTTTGTTGATGAATGTGCTGTTAAATAATAGAAACATGAATGTTTAATAATAACATTCTGTGTTATTTACTAAATACAGTAGATTTGATTGTATATCCTTTTGATTTTTCTTTTTCGGATACATTTATTTGTTTTTAGTTTTTTTTGCTTATTTGCTTGTTGCGTAGTTTATTTCCACACGCAAAATGTATACTGACGATGTTTAAATAAATGACTTTTTGTTTTTTCTTTTGCACAAAATCAGCCTCTTTTTCCTAGTATTTTACTACAGTATTCACCTGTTTCCTAGGCTGTGTTTTCCACTTCCTGTCGATTTGATCCAATTAAATCCATTGAAACTGGTCAGATGACCAATGATATCCAATGAAATCGACAGGAAGTGGAAAACACACAGCCTAGGAAACAGGTGAATACAGCTCCGGTGTTGGACAGCTGTTCGGTCACCTTCCTCCGGTGTTATAAAGGTTCATGTGGTCTCCTGACATCTACGAACCTCTCACTCCGCTATACAGCTCCGAGATGAGCTTGGTTCCTTGGGGGACTTATCGCTTATTTAGTTAGCCTGTGGCCATGTGTCCCATTCAACCCGGAAAACCCCCCTACGTCAGGTGCCAGTACTGCTCCCGGTTTGGCTACAACGTGAAAACATGGCCAACAGGCTGACTAAATAAGAGATTTAAACGGTTGTTTCGTGCCGGTCCAAAAAGTCATGGTTCCGGAACATCCTCAAACATCTGTACAGTTTGGAAACTACCATTAGTGTTTGGATACGATGTGGAGAAAAAGGTAATCCACGGACCCCTTGCGGCCGTTCCACCGATTCCGGTAGAGCCTGCAGTGGAACCTCATCTCGGAGCTGTATAGAGCACCGAAGTCTGACGTCATTTACACATCCTACCTGGTTTGCTGTTCCCCCCCCCCCCCCCCGTTCTGAATCCCCATAGACGTGTTTAATATCGCGTCAAATAAGAACTGTGTTCCAAAAATAAACAACTTATCCCGGCGGTTTGACTCTTATGGATATGAAGCATCAACTGACGGTGAGAAAATGCTAATGTTACTTCCGCCAAATTAGTTACATGAAACCTCCTCCCTGACAATATCACAGAGACAGTTTGTTTATTCTTGGACCACAATTCTTATATGAGACGTTTCTAAGATGACCCAATGTTATTCTCCACAGAGAAATTACCTTACGAACCAGGGGATGAACGAGTGACGTCAGGACTTCTGTACTCTATAGCGGAGTGAGAGGTTTGTGATGGGTCTCCTGACATCTCATCACATGGTCCCTAAAGAACCCAAATCTCAGCACAAAACTGCCTGGATCACATTCCACCGTGACATCTCATCTAAAGTACAGTGGTTCACTTAATGTTTTCATGTCAAGGACCCCCGAATTAATATGAATTTTGGCCAAGGACGGAGAGAAATAATTTAGATATGTTATTTAGACAGATGCCGGGTTAATTTATTGACCTGGCAGTACAGATTATTACAGTAAAACTGTGATGTCATTAAAAACATCCTACAGTAAAACCATGATGTCATTAAAAACATCCTACAGTAAAACTGTGATGTCATTAAAAACATCCTACAGTAAAATTGTGATGTCATTAAAAACATTCTACAGTAAAACTGTGATGTCATTAAAAACATCCAAAACATCCTACAGTAAAACTGTGATGTCATTAAAAACATCCTACAGTAAAACTGTGATGTCATTAAAAACATCCTACAGTAAAACTGTGATGTCATTAAAAACATCCTACAGTAAAAATGTGATGTCATTAAAAACATCCTACAGTAAAAAAGTGATGTCATTAAAAACATCCTACTAACTAAAACACCTGCAAGAATGGATAGTTGAGCCACCACTGCCCTCTGGTGGTGGATACAGGAGTACTACATCAAATGTTCTAATTAAGGCCCTGTTCCATTTAGTGTAGCACAGTGGTTCTAATGAAGGCCCTGTTCCATTTAGTGTAGCACGGTGGTTCTAATGAAGGCTCTGTTCCATTTAGTGTAGCACGGTGGTTCTAATGAAGGCTCTGTTCCATTTAGTGTAGCACAGTGGTTCTAATGAAGGCTCTGTTCCATTTAGTGTAACACAGTGGTTCTAATGAAGGCTCTGTTCCATTTAGTGTAACACAGTGGTTCTAATGAAGGCTCTGTTCCATTTAGTGTAACACAGTGGTTCTAATGAAGGCTCTGTTCCATTTAGTGTAACACAGTGGTTCTAATGAAGGCTCTGTTCAATTTAGTGTAGCACAGTGGTTCTAATGAAGGCTCTGTTCCATTTAGTGTAACACAGTGGTTATAATGAAGGCTCTGTTCCATTTAGTGTAACACAGTGGTTCTAATGAAGGCTCTGTTCCATTTAGTGTAACACAGTGGTTCTAATGAAGGCTCTGTTCCATTTAGTGTAGCACAGTGGTTCTAATGAAGGCTCTGTTCCATTTAGTGTAGCACGGTGGTTCTAATGAAGGCTCTGTTCCATTCAGTGTAGCACGGTGGTTCTAATGAAGGCTCTGTTCCATTTAGTGTAGCACGGTGGTTCTAATGAAGGCTCTGTTCCATTTAGTGTAACACAGTGGCTCTAATGAAGGCCCTGTTCCATTTAGTGTAACACAGTGGTTCTAATGAAGGCCCTGTTCCATTTAGTGTAGCACAGTGGTTCTAATGAAGGCCCTGTTCCATTTAGTGTAACACAGTGGTTCTAATGAAGGCTCTGTTCCATTTAGTGTAGCACAGTGGTTCTAATGAAGGCCCTGTTCCATTTAGTGTAGCACGGTGGTTCTAATGAAGGCTCGGTTCAATTTAGTGTAGCACAGTGGTTCTAATGAAGGCCCTGTTCCATTTAGTGTAACACAGTGGTTCTAATGAAGGCTCTGTTCCATTTAGTGTAACACAGTGGTTCTAATTAAGGCTCTGTTCCATTTAGTGTAGCACAGTGGTTCTAATGAAGGCTCTGTTCCATTTAGTGTAACACAGTGGTTCTAATGAAGGCTCTGTTCCATTTAGTGTAACACAGTGGTTCTAATGAAGGCTCTGTTCCATTTAGTGTAGCACAGTGGTTCTAATGAAGGCTCTGTTCCATTTAGTGTAGCACAGTGGTTCTAATGAAGGCTCTGTTCCATTTAGTGTAGCACAGTGGTTCTAATGAAGGCTCTGTTCCATTTAGTGTAGCACAGTGGTTCTAATGAAGGCCCTGTTCCATTTAGTGTAGCACAGTGGTTCTAATGAAGGCTCGGTTCAATTTAGTGTAGCACAGTGGTTCTAATGAAGGCCCTGTTCCATTTAGTGTAACACAGTGGTTCTAATGAAGGCTCTGTTCCATTTAGTGTAACACAGTGGTTCTAATGAAGGCTCTGTTCCATTTAGTGTAGCACAGTGGTTCTAATGAAGGCTCTGTTCCATTTAGTGTAGCACAGTGGTTCTAATGAAGGCTCTGTTCCATTCAGTGTAGCACGGTGGTTCTAATGAAGGCTCTGTTCCATTTAGTGTAGCACGGTGGTTCTAATGAAGGCTCTGTTCCATTTAGTGTAACACAGTGGCTCTAATGAAGGCCCTGTTCCATTTAGTGTAACACAGTGGTTCTAATGAAGGCCCTGTTCCATTTAGTGTAGCACAGTGGTTCTAATGAAGGCCCTGTTCCATTTAGTGTAACACAGTGGTTCTAATGAAGGCTCTGTTCCATTTAGTGTAGCACAGTGGTTCTAATGAAGGCCCTGTTCCATTTAGTGTAACACAGTGGTTCTAATGAAGGCTCTGTTCCATTTAGTGTAACACAGTGGTTCTAATTAAGGCTCTGTTCCATTTAGTGTAGCACAGTGGTTCTAATGAAGGCTCTGTTCCATTTAGTGTAACACAGTGGTTCTAATGAAGGCTCTGTTCCATTTAGTGTAACACAGTGGTTCTAATGAAGGCTCTGTTCCATTTAGTGTAGCACAGTGGTTCTAATGAAGGCTCTGTTCCATTTAGTGTAGCACAGTGGTTCTAATGAAGGCTCTGTTCCATTTAGTGTAGCACAGTGGTTCTAATGAAGGCTCTGTTCCATTTAGTGTAGCACAGTGGTTCTAATGAAGGCTCTGTTCCATTTAGTGTAACACTGTGGTTCTAATGAAGGCTCTGTTCCATCTAGTGTAGCACAGTGGTTCTAATGAAGGCTCTGTTCCATTTAGTGTAGCACAGTGGTTCTAATGAAGGCTCTGTTCCATTTAGTGTAGCACAGTGGTTCTAATGAAGGCTCTGTTCCATTTAGTGTAGCACAGTGGTTCTAATGAAGGCTCTGTTCCATTTAGTGTAACACAGTGGTTCTAATGAAGGCTCTGTTCCATTTAGTGTAACACAGTGGTTCTCAAACATTCTAATTGCAATGACCCCCATAGCTCTGGGTGTACAAATGGAAACAAATGGACCCTTACGGGTCCATTTGGTTCCATTTGCACACTCTCAGAGTTACACACCTGTAAGGGGCCATTTGGAACCCCCTCAAGGAACCATGAGGGTCCCTGGACCACACTTTGAGACCCACTGGTGTAGCAGAGTGTTTCCAGTGAGTCAACACCCTGACCAGAATGGAACAGAGCCTTCATTAGTATCATTGGTAACAACCTGTGAAGGAATTAAGGAGAGGCCCAGTTTCTTTCCAATATGTCTGCTGTGCATAGAGCCTGTTGGAACGGAATCCAAACCCTCTGACGGATACATCTTGATCACATGACTACAGAGGTATATGGTGTACACATGTGGGTGAGGTTTGGACAACATTGGTAGGAGTAACAACAACAAGTGTTTTGAAAAAAAAAAAAAGGTAAACGTGTCTCTCTGGAAACCCCCTTGAAGCTCTGGAGAGAAAAGGTACTTTCTGTACCTATTTCCAGTGCTGTAAAATAACTAAGTGCATTTACTTAAGTACTGTACTTAATTACAATCTTGAGGTATTTGTTACTTTACTTGAGTATTTTGAATTTCCAATACTTTTACTTCTACTCCACTACATCTCAGAGGCAAATATTGTACTTTTACTCCACTACAATTATATGAAAACTTTAGTTACTGGTTACTTTTCAGATGATATTAACATACATTAACCACTTTAGCCCTATTTTATACATAGGCTATTTGTAAATAGCCGATCTACAAGCTCACATGCGACACGTTATGAGCTTGTATATCAGCTATTTACAAACAGCTTAGTACTTTTACTTTTGGTATTTTAAGTACATTTTGATGCCAATACCTTTACTCAAGTACATTTTTAATTCTGGACTTTCACTTGTAACAAAGCATTTCTATAATGCAGTATTGGTACTTTTACTTAAAGTAAAGCATTTGAGTACTTTTTCCACCACTGCCTATTTATGACTCTCTGTCTGGGGAAATCCCCTAAGACCGCGCGTGTCTGTCTGTCTGTCTGTCTGTCTGTCTGTCTGTCTGTCTGTCTGTCTGTCTGTCTGTCTGTCTGTCTGTCTGTCTGTCTGTGTGTGTGTGTGTGTGTGTGTGTGTGTGTGTGTGTGTGCGCGTGTGCATGTGCGTGCGTGCGTGCGTGATTGAGCATATGGCCACGGACATGCCACAAATGTGTATGTGTGTAAATGTGCATGTGTATAGTTAGGCCTAGTTCAACATAAACTACACACACACACACACACACACACACACACACACACACACACACACACACACACACACACACACACACACACACACACACACACACACACACACACACACACACACACACCAAGAACAGGTGCAAAATATATTATGTATTTAGAGGTACGTTATGGTAACATGTTATATTTTATAAATGATGTTGTGACGTAGTGTTTACTGTATGTGATGCACTGTTTACTGTAAGTCGTGTTGGAGTTTCCATGGCAGGTTGAAGACTTATTAATAACAGCTTCCTGTCAGAATGTGTGTGAAAACATTAACCGTAACCACACACACACACACACACACACACACACACACACACACACACACACACACACACACACACACACACACACACACACACACACACACACACACACACACAAAACCTGATGAAGAGATAAGCATGAAGGGGAGACTTGACGTGTCAAAAACACAGACGTCAAAGACAGCACTTCTTGTTGAGTGTCAGTTCAGTTCAGTCTCCAGTCAGTCCAGTTCAGTCTCCAGTCAGTCCAGTTCAGTCTTCAGTCAGTCCAGGTCAGTCTCCAGTCAGTCCAGGTCAGTCTTCAGTCAGTCCAGTTCAGTCTTCAGTCAGTCCAGGTCAGTCTTCAGTCAGTCCAGTTCAGTCTTCAGTCAGTCCAGGTCAGTCTCCAGTCAGTCCAGTTCCGACTCCAGTCAGTCCAGGTCAGTCTCCAGTCAGTCCAGGTCAGTCTTCAGTCAGTCCAGGTCAGTCTTCAGTCAGTCCAGTTCAGTCTTCAGTCAGTCCAGGTCAGTCTTCAGTCAGTCCAGTTCAGTCTTCAGTCAGTCTAGTTCCGACTCCAGTCAGACCAGGTCCGACTTCAGTCAGTCCAGGTCAGTCTTCAGTCAGTCCAGTTCAGTCTTCAGTCAGTCCAGGTCAGTCTTCAGTCAGTCCAGTTCAGTCTTCAGTCAGTCCAGGTCAGTCTTCAGTCAGTCCAGTTCAGTCTTCAGTCAGTCCAGGTCAGTCTTCAGTCAGTCCAGGTCAGTCTCCAGTCAGTCCAGTTCAGTCTTCAGTCAGTCCAGGTCCGACTCCAGTCAGTCCAGGTCAGTCTCCAGTCAGTCCAGGTCAGTCTCCAGTCAGTCCAGTTCCGACTCCAGTCAGTCCAGGTCAGTATCCAGTCAGTCCAGGTCAGTCTTCAGTCAGTCCAGTTCAGTCTTCAGTCAGTCCAGGTCAGTCTTCAGTCAGTCCAGTTCAGTCTTCAGTCAGTCTAGTTCCGACTCCAGTCAGACCAGGTCCGACTTCAGTCAGTCCAGGTCAGTCTTCAGTCAGTCCAGTTCAGACTCCAGTCAGTCCAGTTCCGACTTCAGTCAGTCCAGGTCAGACTCCAGTCAGTCCAGTTCAGACTCCGGTCAGTCCAGTTCAGACTCCAGTCAGTCCAGTTCCGACTCCAGTCAGTCCAGGTCAGTCTCCAATCAGTCCAGTTCCGACTCCAGTCAGTCCAGGTCAGTCTCCAGTCAGTCCAGGTCAGTCTTCAGTCAGTCTTCAGTCAGTCTTCAGTCAGTCCAGTTCAGTCTTCAGTCAGTCCAGGTCAGTCTTCAGTCAGTCCAGTTCAGTCTTCAGTCAGTCTAGTTCCGACTCCAGTCAGACCAGGTCCGACTTCAGTCAGTCCAGGTCAGTCTTCAGTCAGTCCAGTTCAGTCTTCAGTCCAGGTCAGTCTTCAGTCAGTCCAGTTCAGTCTTCAGTCAGTCCAGGTCAGTCTTCAGTCAGTCCAGTTCAGTCTTCAGTCAGTCCAGGTCAGTCTTCAGTCAGTCCAGGTCAGTCTCCAGTCAGTCCAGTTCAGTCTTCAGTCAGTCCAGGTCCGACTCCAGTCAGTCCAGGTCAGTCTCCAGTTAGTCCAGGTCAGTCTCCAGTCAGTCCAGTTCCGACTCCAGTCAGTCCAGGTCAGTCTCCAGTCAGTCCAGGTCAGTCTTCAGTCAGTCCAGTTCAGTCTTCAGTCAGTCTAGGTCAGTCTTCAGTCAGTCCAGTTCAGTCTTCAGTCAGTCTAGTTCCGACTCCAGTCAGACCAGGTCCGACTTCAGTCAGTCCAGGTCAGTCTTCAGTCAGTCCAGTTCAGACTCCAGTCAGTCCAGTTCCGACTTCAGTCAGTCCAGGTCAGTCTCCAGTCAGTCCAGTTCAGACTCCGGTCAGTCCAGTTCAGACTCCAGTCAGTCCAGTTCCGACTCCAGTCAGTCCAGGTCAGTCTCCAGTCAGTCCAGTTCCGACTCCAGTCAGTCCAGGTCAGACTCAAGTCAGTCAAGTTCAACTGGTCTGACTGGAGTTCAGTCTCCGGTCAGTCCAGTTCAGTCTTTAGTCAGTCCAGGTCAGACTCCAGTCAGTCCAGTTCCGACTCCAGTCAGTCCAGTTCACTTTCCAGTCAGTCCACGTCAGTCTTCAGTTAGTCCAGGTCAGTCTTCAGTCAGTCCAGGTCAGTCTTCAGTCAGTCCAGGTCAGTCTTCAGTCAGTCTAGTTCCGACTCCAGTCAGACCAGGTCCGACTCCAGTCAGACCAGGTCCGACTCCAGTCAGTCCAGTTCAGTCTCCAGTCAGTCCAGTTCCGACTGCAGTCAGTCCAGGTCAGTCTTCAGTCAGTCCAGTTCAGACTCCAGTCAGTGCAGTTCCGACTTCACTCAGTCCAGGTCAGACTCCAGTCAGTCCAGTTAAGTCTCCAGTCAGTCCAGTTCCGACTCCAGTCAGTCCAGTTCCGACTCCAGTCAGTCCAGTTCAGTCTCCAGTCAGTCCAATTCCGACTCCAGTCAGTCCAGGTCAGACTCCAGTCAGTCCAGTTCCGACTCCAGTCAGTCCAGTTCCGACTCCAGTCAGTCCAGTTCAGTCTCCAGTCAGTCCAATTCCGACTCCAGTCAGTCCAGGTCAGACTCCAGTCAGTCCAGGTCAGACTCCAGTCAGTCAAGTTCAACTGGACTGACTGGAGTTCAGTCTCCGGTCAGTCCAGTTCAGTCTTTAGTCAGTCCAGGTCAGACTCCAGTCAGTCCAGTTCCGACTCCAGTCAGTCCAGTTCACTTTCCAGTCAGTCCACGTCAGTCTTCAGTCAGTCCAGGTCAGTCTCCAGTCAGTCCACGTCAGTCTTCAGTCAGTCCAGTTCAGTCTCCAGTCAGTCCAGGTCAGTCTCCAGTCAGTCCAGTTCCGACTCCAGTCAGTCCAGGTCCGACTCCAGTCAGTCCAGTTCAGTTTCCAGTCAGTCCACGTCAGTCTTCAGTCAGTCCAGTTCAGTCTTCAGTCAGTCCAGTTCCGACTCTAGTCAGTCAAGTTCAACTGGACTGACTGGAGTTCAGTCTCCGGTCAGTCCAGTTCAGTCTTTAGTCAGTCCAGGTCAGACTCCAGTAAGTTCAGTCCAGTTCAGATACAGTGAAGTCCAGTCCAGCCCCCTGTGAAGTCCAGTCCAGCCTCCAGTGAATCCAGTCCAAACTCCAGTGAATCCAGTCCAGACTCCAGTGGGACAGAATCGTGGGCAGACAGAAATGGGTCAAATCCTGATCCTGTTCCTCCTGTTGTGGAGTTCAGGTAGGATCCTGCTTTAATGATTATTGGTTTTAAATGATTGATGATGGTATTTAATCACTCTGTGTTTTAGGGTAAAAATGTTTCTTTGACTTGTTGTTACATTCTGACCTGAGAGAAATGTCAGGTTGTCCAGGACTGATATACTAGCTGGTCATAGAGGTGTTTTTAGCGGCGCCGGCCACTCTCTGACTTTGTCATGTGTCCGTATGTCCGTCCGTATGTATTCCCCTCTGTATTCTTATTGGCTGGGCTTTAAACAAATATTGATGACAACACAAACTCCCCATGGATGCGTATGTATGTTTGAGCACGGGGCTCATCAAAGGCGCCGCTTCCTTCACACAGGGTGTGATTTATTTATTATTATAATATTTTATTATTACTATAGTATTTTCCAGGTTGTTATTGTGTTTATTGACAGTCACAGTGTAGAGAGACAGTCACAGTGTAGAGAGACAGTCACAGTGTAGAGAGACAGTCACAATGTAGAGAGACAGTCACAGTGTAGAGACAGTCACAGTGTAGAGAGACAGTCACAGTGTAGAGAGACAGTCACAGTGTAGAGAGACAGTCACAGTGTAGAGAGACAGTCACAGTGTAGAGACAGTCACAGTGTAGAGACAGTCACAGTGTAGAGAGACAGTCACAGTGTAGAGACAGTCACAGTGTAGAGAGACAGTCACAGTGTAGAGACAGTCACAGTGTAGAGAGACAGTCACAGTGTAGAGACAGTCACAGTGTAGAGAGACAGTCACAGTGTAGAGAGACAGTCACAGTGTAGAGAGACAGTCACAGTGTAGAGACAGTCACAGTGTAGAGAGACAGTCACAGTGTAGAGACAGTCACAGTGTAGAGAGACAGTCACAGTGTAGAGAGACAGTCACAGTGTAGAGACAGTCACAGTGTAGAGACAGTCACAGTGTAGAGAGACAGTCACAGTGTAGAGACAGTCACAGTGTAGAGACAGTCACAGTGTAGAGAGACAGTCACAGTGTAGAGACAGTCACAGTGTAGAGAGACAGTCACAGTGTAGAGAGACAGTCACAGTGTAGAGACAGTCACAGTGTAGAGACAGTCACAGTGTAGAGAGACAGTCACAGTGTAGAGAGACAGGAAAGAGCGACGTTTAGCAAAGGTCCACTGGGCCCGGGAATTGAACCAGGGACTCCCAGAGACAGATTTAAGGTCTCCCTGGGACCCGAAGTAGAGAAAATAGTTCACAATGCGTCACAATGTAACGCATTGTGAACTTGATCTGATATTTTCACTACTTTATATTTAGTTTGTTCTATTTCATGAGATTTATTTGAGTTTTTATTAATTCAAGAAAATATTTTTGAAAAAGATATTTTAATTTGTTTTTAATTCATGAATTTTAAAGGATTCTTCTGAATAATCTTTTGTAATAATAAATGCAGTAAATTAAAAATAAGGGAATATTTACTTTTGAGCCGACCTGTTGGGGGGGAAAGGGGGGGTGGCTATGTGTGACTCACCTTAACCACTGTGCTATCAGCACCATGACGCACATTAAAACATAACATTAAGGGTGCGTTCGAAAATACAGCACTGAGTGCACTGACCAATACAAACTAATAGGTGAGTGTGCTCCGGTGCGTAATTTCCGAACGCACCCTATGTTTGACAACAAACACACAGTTGTATCTCAGACTTATTACGATCCACTTATATTTTTGATGCATAATATGGTGATTTAAAAACGAACAAACACATACAGTACGTTTATTTGAGATAAATAATAGTGAATGGTGAAATGAATTATTATTAATATTAATATTAATATTATTATCAAGATATTGTGAACTTGTAGATCTGCTATTTTCACAACTTTATATTTTTTAAAGTAGAGGGGGGGGGGCTATCAGCACCTTGACGCACATTAAAACCAAACATGTATTTTTACACTATGTATTTTACACTGTAGAATGGATTGTAAAGTGACCAGAGATTATTATTATTATTTTTTTTTAATCTAATGTGGGTCTGTGGTCTCATACAGTGGTTCTCAATGAGGGGTCCAGGGACCCCCAGGGGTCCTTGAGGGGGTTCCAGGGGGTCCCCAGCTAAATTAGTTAATATAGCATTTTAACCACTTTAACCCTTATAAAACCATACATAGATGCATTATGCCTAAACACACATGGACTCTCTTATACTTCAGTATTTTCAGGGTATTTTATCTAAATTTCTCTCATCAACATGTACTTGGAAATCAACAGAAATCTAACCCTAACCCTTACATTAAAACATAACATTTAGTTTGACCACAAATACACAGTTATATCTCAGACTTATGATCCACTAATATTTAAAATATGAATACATAGGTTTATGTTTGATGCATAATGATGATAAAAACATCTACAGTACGTTTATTTGTGATAAATAATACAATGACTCCACAAAGACTCCCTGAATACGTTTATGAAAACCTAAATGAACCAAATGGACCCTTATGGGTCTGTTTGGTTCCATTTAGGTACTCTGAGTTAAATTATCACTCAGCATTTTACACTGTAGAATGAAACCCCAGATATTAAAACATAAATATTGATGATTTTTTTTTATCAAATGTGGGTCTGTGGTCTAATACAGTGGTTCTAAAAGTGTGGTCCGGGGACCCCTAGGGGTCCTTGAGGGGGTTCCAGGGGGTCCCCAGCAAAATGAGTTCATACAGCATCAAAACCAGTTTAATCACTTTAACCCCTTAAACACATACAGGCTATTTGGAAATGTTTAAAACGTTTTTTTTATCTTGAAATATGTTTTAAACATGTGGAATATTAAACACTTTAACATGAATGGGTGTCCCTGGGGGTCCCTGGGGGTCCCTGGCACAACATATGTTCAGATGGGGGTCTGTGGTCCTTGACATGAAAATGTTTGAAAACCACTGATCTAATATATAACATGATTTATTAACCCATTCAATACAAATGTCTTCTAAATCTTAACAATTTTTCTGAAAACCATATGTTTCTGTCAGTGGTTCTCACACTTTTTCATGTCAAGGACCCCCAAAATAATATGTATTTGGCCGCGGACCCCCATATCAAAATATGTTTTTCCAGGTACCCCCCAGAAGCAAAGATTTGAGATACAAATGTTTGCTTTAAAATATATATATTCAAAAATTTGAAATATATGTAGGCTGTTATATACTGTATTTGGACATTCAAAATATGTTGTAATTATTTTTATGTTGATGTGATTTCATAATTAAACTTTATATTGATAAGGCATACTGATAATAACAACATGGCACTTCATGTCAAAAAGGTTGCTCTGTGTGTGTGTGTGTGTGTGTGTGTGTGTGTGTGTGTGTGTGTGTGTGTGTGTGTGCGTGTGTGCGTGCGTGCGTGCGTGCGTGCGTGCGTGCGTGCGTGTGTGTGTGAGAGAGAGTGAGCTCATCACCATAGCAACCCTTCTAAGTCTTCCTCTGTGGTTAAACTGCCTTCATTCTACCACACGGACCCCCTTTCCATTTGGTATCTTCTCATGTGTGCAACCTTTTTTACACAGACATCAGTTTTTTCACACTTTTTGTTGTTGAAATGTTTAAATGTATGAATGTTTAAATGTTTAAAGTGCTCATGTGGTCTATAGTCTATGTTTTCATAGACCTGGTTGCTTATTTCAACGCCTCACACAGCGACTGAGCTTGTAGATCGGCTATGTTCACAATATTTGCCTCTTTCTTACCTAATATTTGACATTTTGGACAATTTGGTATTAAAAAGGTCTTAAAAGTCTTTAACAATTTAGTGAGAAAACATTATTGCACATTAAGCTAATCATCTGGGGACCCCCCAAAGTAATGTAGTGACACCCTGGGGTAAATCAACCTATAATGGTTACAATGTAACCAAACATTTATAAATGAATCTATAATGGTTATTCAAGTAGGTTTAGGTAAATACTGTTGTATTTTCCAGGTTGTTCTTGTGTTTATTGACAGTCACAGTGTAGAGAGACAGTCACAGTGTAGAGAGAGACAGTCACAGTGTAGAGAGAGACAGTCACAGTGTAGAGAGACAGTCGTGTAGAGAGACAGGAAACAGTGACGTGTAGCAAAGGTCCGCTGGGCCCAGGAATTGAACCAGGGACTCTCTGTCAGACATCTGACACCTTAACCTCTGAGCTATCAGCGCTGTGAGGCAGATAAAAACCTGCTCATGTTAAAACATGATGAGTCAGCATTTAGTTTAACACACATACTGTAGTTACTTAGAACAAACATCCAGAGGATCTGAGACATGGGACAATATTATACATTTACTTTTATTTAAACATATCAATGCACACATGCATAAAGGTGCATTTAAGCTGTTTTTTTCTCTGCTTTAATTCCGATGTGATGCCTAAAATTGGGATCAATGAATTTGTTTTTTTATTAAAGTATCAATTTGTAGCTGTCTCAGAGATGGCATGATATACATTCTGAAAATGTGTCAATTGTGAATACTAGAAGCTCGGCCCTGCTACGCAGGGCCTCGCGTCTAGCCCGCCGCCACGCCCACGTAGCGCCCGCGGCCACTTGGCAGCGCATATAAGTGGCATAGCGACATGAGGGCCAGTGGGGCCGTGGCTCGGTCAGTGAAGACCCTGTAGCGCGGATGATATGTGGCATAGAGGGGCAGATTTTAAATCTCCAGAGGAAACATCCGTGGGCTACCATTGGTTCAGCGATGTGTGCGGGCGCCCTGCGGGCCCTCCTCCTCCACCAATGTGCAGTATTGAGAGCCCTGACGTCACAACATTTGGAGCGATGGGCACTGCACTCTGGTTGGTTAGGGTACACCTAGGGCCCAGGTAGAACCCAGTTAAAGCCTGCATGGGCAAACCCAGTTAGGACCCGCCTTGGTCCCACATAAACGTGGCTAGTTGGGGCCCACCTAAGGGCCAGGTAGAAGCGACTTATAGCCCGCATGGGCATCGCAGTTAAGACCCACCTCGGCCCCACATAGAATTGCCTAGGTGGGGCCCACCTAAGGGCCAGGTAGAGTCGGTGGGGACCCCCCACAGGCTAATGTTAAAATGGTAGCACTTGTTCCTCAACATAGTGTGAATGTGCGTGCAAAGTTGACCACAATCGGACGCTGCATTCATGATTTGCGGCATTTTGTGCAAACTTTAGATGTGAATCTTAGCCAATCGGGATGGAATATGAAAGATTAAACAGATCCGTCTTGATCACATGACTATAGAGATCATGTGTACCGATTTGCGTGAAATGTAGATAAAATCGGAAGGAGTAATGTAAAGAAATATGTTGTACATAAGGCGGCCTCCTGGTGGAGCTATAAAAGGTAGATGTGAGAAATGCAGGGGAAAGGTTTTTCCTTGACCTCTAGAGAGTGCACATACAAAGTTTTACACAGATTGGTGCAGGTATAGGTAAAAACACAAATCGGACTGTTATAGCGCCACCATGAGGCTGATTAGAAAAATCTGAAGTGGAATTTCTTGCTCGGCATAGTGGGAATGTGGGTGCAAATGTGCACGGAAAGTGCATGCTGTGTTCATAATTTGAGGCATTTTGGTCAAAACGGAGCAGTCCTGGAAACTTTGGAAGCCATTTTTAGTCAATCAGGATGGAAAATGAGAAATCTGAAATACCGTGGTTTTTTTTAATGACTGTAGAGATACTGTGTATCGATGTGCGTGATGTTAGGACAAAATGTGTAGCAGTACTGTGAGAAAATGTGTTTTGCAAAAAGCGGCCTCCTGGTGGCACTATAACAGGGCCATGTGAAAGAAATGGGGTAGAGGTTCTGAATTGGCATCCAGGGAGTGTGTGTGCACAGTTGCGCTGCGATCAAGCCAACGATGCGGGAGATTAGCTATCCACAGACCGTCGGACGGACAGGGGGTAAAACATACTCTCGCGCCATCCCTTTCGGCCTGGCGGAGACAATAAAAAAGCTAAAGTAAAGGAAAATACCATTACTGCAACAAAAGGAGTCAACAAACTATACTATAAAACATTGGCCACATTGTCAAAAAATTTAAGAAAGAGGCAAACATGTTGAAAATAGACGATCTACAAGCTTACAACGCCTCTCAACGTGAGGCGTTGTGAGCTTGTAGATCTGCTATTTTCACAATATTGACTTGTGGAACGGAGTCAAACAAAATTGGGGGGGTCCCCAGTTCAAATATGATTATTTGGGGGGGGGGCGTAGCCACTGCCCTAATCGGACCGAAATGATCTGAAATTACTACATGACCATAATGCAGCCTAAACGTGCGTTGCACGGGGCGGTCCTGCCATTACGTTAGTTACTGGAGTAAGTTGCTGTGGAGCTACACCAGAAGACACACACAACATACACCATCTACAATGGACTAACGGAGCAGCAATAATAACAGTTACCGCACGAACGTGCATTGTTCACAAAGTGATTGCACAGCCGCTGCAGGCATGACAACCACGTTAGCGTTAGCTACGGCAACTATCACAGCGCCCTGTCCGTCGTCGCTGCGACTGACTCTGGTGGCTACAGCCATAGATATATAAACACTACAGCAAGCTCTCTGAGATGCCATTGTCTGGGAACTGCTCTTAGCGTGACACGACCAATGAGAGTGAGCGCTTTCGTTGTTGCTAAGATACGGTGCATGGCACACGGCGTCTCTGCCCCATAGCTTGTAGATCTCACACATGATTGGCGTAGGCTGCGTTGCCGTCGACGCTGATTGGCTGCATGTTGCTGTGACGTTGAAATGGGGTGCCAGGTCTGCTTTGTGTGTAAGCGATTTTGGGCTCATTTGGGCGCGCTTTTGGACTGTTTTCCATAGAGCACGGCAGGGCTTGTTTCTGTCCCGTGACGGATGTGGCAAAGAAGGTGCAAAACGAACCATCCGGAAGTAAAGTGCGAGATGAAATATATAGCACTTTATGATTATTAGAGAAGGAGACAGATGTGAAGGTGGAAAATGGAATGTAGGAGGTTATATATTTTTTCATGAGCGATTTTTGTAGCAAGTTGTGAGTGAATTGGGCCACTCCTGTGGGCGGGGGGCTGATTAGAACCATTGGGGTTTGGGAAGGAGACGCTCTCTGTTTGAGTAGTAGAGATATTTGTATTTTGGGTCAGATAATGTCCCAATTTGTATGGTGTAATAGTGACATCTACTGTTCAGTTCATTATATGGTCAGTTGAAGGGTCAGATATCATGTGACACTAATCACAGCAACATTGATTCAGCTGTTTGAGTGAAGGTTCAGGTAATCAGAACAAAGTGAGTTTTCAGAGGTGAAAGGAGCTCTTTTCATGTCAACAAGAGTCTCTACTAAATACTAAATAAGAAAAAGTAAACGTAACAACTCCTGAATATTGTGGGCAGAGAGCGCACACGGTATGTCACTTGTTATTGTCATTGTAGTTTGTGTATATGAGTGTGATGATGCAACTTGAATGTGGACATTTCATGAATATGGACATTTCATGGACTCTTAAAAAGATGACAGCAAATGGCTGCCAACAAAAAGTTAAAAAATATGATTTTTTTTTTATGTTAGAGTTTTTCATGGTGTGTTGCTGGGCAAATAAAAGCTCTTGTGAAACAGCACAGCAGTTGGAGCAAAAACATTCATTAGATTGATTAACTGTTGCCTCCCTAGTGTGTTGGAAAAAGTGGGTGTTCCTTTATGCTTCAAGATCAAGGTTACTGGTCTAGTAGAGTGTGTTGGTACTGATGGATCCACACTGGTCTAGTAGAGTGTGTTGGTACTGATGGATCCACACTGGTCTAGTAGAGTGTGTTGGTACTGATGGATCCACACTGGTCTAGTAGAGTGTGTTGGTACTGATGGATCCACACTGGTCTAGTAGAGTGTGTTACTGATGGATCCACACTGGTCTAGTAGAGTGTGTTACTGATGGATCCACACTGGTCTAGTAGAGTGTGTTACTGATGGATCCACACTGGTCTAGTAGAGTGTGTTACTGATGGATCCACACTGGTCTAGTAGAGTGTGTTGGTACTGATGGATCCACACTGGTCTAGTAGAGTGTGTTACTGATGGATCCACACTGGTCTAGTAGAGTGTGTTGGTACTGATGGATCCACACTGGTCTAGTAGAGTGTGTTACTGATGGATCCACACTGGTCTAGTAGAGTGTGTTGGTACTGATGGATCCACACTGGTCTAGTAGAGTGTGTTACTGATGGATCCACACTGGTCTAGTAGAGTGTGTTACTGATGGATCCACACTGGTCTAGTAGAGTGTGTTGGTACTGATGGATCCACACTGGTCTAGTAGAGTGTGTTACTGATGGAGCCACACTGGTCTAGTAGAGTGTGTTACTGATGGATCCACACTGGTCTAGTTTAATGGATTTGAACCCACATCCTCGGTGGTGGAGGGCAGGGTCTTTACCACTGCACCACCCGAGCTCGCTGTCACATGTATTACATAAATGCCTGATTTGTAATTATTTGAGCTAAGTGAAATTATTTTTGCATAATTGCTGGAATTGTTTCCATTATGAAAAAACTGTTGGATGAGATGAACATGAATGTGAACATGGGGGGGCTATGTGTGACTCACCTTAACCACTGTGCTATCAGCACCATGACGCACATTAAAACATAACATTAAGGGTGCGTTCGAAAATACAGCACTGAGCGCACTGGCCAATACAAACTAATAGGCGAGTGTGCTCCGGTGCGTAATTTCCGAACGCATGTTTGACAACAAACACAGTTGTATCTCAGACTTATTATGATCCACTTATATTTTTGATGCATAATATGGTGATTTAAAAACAAACAAACACATACAGTACAGTACGTTTATTTGAGATAAATAATAGTGATTGGTGAAATGAATTATTATTAATATTAATATCAACATATTGTGAACTTGTTGATCTGCTATTTTCACAACTTTATATATTTTTTAAAGTAGAGGGGGGGGGGGGGCTATCAGCACCTTGACGCACATTAAAACCAAACATGTATTTTTACACTAATTATTTTACACTGTAGAATGGATTGTAAAGTGACCAGAGATTATTATTATTATTATTTTTTTAATCTAATGTGGGTCTGTGGTCTCATACAGTGGTTCTCAATGAGGGGTCCAGGGACCCCCAGGGGTCCTTGAGGGGGTTCCAGGGGGTCCCCAGCAAAATGAGTTAATATAGCATTTTAACCACTTTAACCCTTATAAAACCATATATAGATGCACATGCCTAAACAAACATGGACTCTCTTATACTTCAGTATTTTCAGGGTATTTTATCTGAATTTCTCTCATCAACATGTACTTGGAAATCAACAGAAATCTAACCCTAACCCTTACATTAAAACATAACATTTAGTTAGACCACAAATACACAGTTATATCTCAGACTTATGATCCACTAATATTTAAAATATGAATACATAGGTTTATTTTTGATGCATAATGATGATAAAAACATCTACAGTACGTTTATTTGTGATAAATAATACAATATTGTTGACATTGTGATGAAGGCAGAAAAGACTCCCTAAATAACTATTATGAAAACCTAAATGAACCAAATGGACCCTTATGGGTCTGTTTGGTTCCATTTAGGTACTGTGAGTTAAATTATCACTCAGCATTTTACACTGTAGAATGAAAACCCAGATATTAAAACATAAATATTGATGAATATGTTTTTTTTTATCAAATGTGGGTCTGTGGTCTAATACAGTGGTTCTAAAAGTGTGGTCCGGGGACCCCTAGGGGTCCTTGAGGGGGGGGGGGGGGGGATATATGTAGGCTGTTATATACTGTATTTGGACATTCAAAATATGTTGTAATTATCTTATGTTCATGTGATTTCATAATTAAACGTTATATTGATAAGGCATACTGATAATAACAACATGGCACTTCATGTCAAAAAGGTTGCCGGGTTCGCGCGTGTGTGTGTGTGTGGAGTCAGCTCATCACCATAGCAACCCTTCTAAGTCTTCCTCTGTGGTTAAACTGTCTTCATTCTACCACACTGCCCCCCCTTTCCATTTGGTATCTTCTCATGTGTGCAACCTTTTTTACACAGACATCAGTTTTTTCACACTTTTTGTTGTTGAAAATTGCAGATCTATGAGAGCTTGTACATGTATAAATGTTTAAATGTATGAATGTTTAAATGTTTAAAGTGCTCATGTGGTCTATAGTCTATGTTTTCATAGACCTGGTTGCTTATTTCAACTCCTCACACAGCGACTGAGCTTGTAGATCGGCTATGTTCACAATATTTGCCTCTTTCTTACCTAATATTTGACATTTTGGCCAATTTGGTATTAAAAAGGTCTTAAAAGTCTTTAACAATTTAGTGAGAAAACATTATTGCACATTAAACTAATCATCTGGGGACCCCCCAAAGTAATGTAGTGACACCCTGGGGTAAATCAACCTATAATGGTTACAATGTAACCAAACATTTATAAATGAATCTATAATGGTTATTCAAGTAGGTTTAGGTAAATACTGTTGTATTTTCCAGGTTGTTGTTGTGTTTATTGACAGTCACAGTGTAGAGAGACAGTCACAGTGTAGAGACAGTCACAGTGTAGAGAGACAGTCACAGTGTAGAGAGACAGTCACAGTGTAGAGAGACAGTCACAGTGTAGAGAGACAGTCACAGTGTAAAGAGACAGTCACAGTGTAGAGAGAGACAGTCACAGTGTAGAGAGACAGTCACAGTGTAGAGAGACAGTCACAGTGTAGAGAGACAGTCACAGTGTAGAGAGACAGTCACAGTGTAGAGAGACAGTCACAGTGTAAAGAGACAGTCACAGTGTAGAGAGAGACAGTCACAGTGTAGAGAGACAGTCACAGTGTAGAGAGAGACAGTCACAGTGTAGAGAGAGACAGTCACAGTGTAGAGAGACAGTCACAGTGTAAAGAGACAGGAAACAGTGTAGAGAGACAGTCACAGTGTAGAGAGAGACAGTCACAGTGTAGAGAGAGACAGTCACAGTGTAGAGAGACAGTCACAGTGTAAAGAGACAGGAAACAGTGACGTGCAGCAAAGGTCCGCTGGGCCCAGGAATTGAACCAGGGACTCTCTGTCACCTTAACCTCTGAGCTATCAGCGCTGTGAGGCAGATAAAAACCTGCTCATGTTAAAACATGATGAGTCAGCATTTAGTTTAACACACATACTGTAGTTACTTAGAACAAACATCCAGAGGATCTGAGACATGGGACAATATTATACATTTACTTTTATTTAAACATATCAATGCACACATGCATAAAGGTGCATTTAAGCTGTTTTTTTCTCTGCTTTAATTCCGATGTGATGCCTAAAATTGGGATCAATGAATTTGTTATTTTATTAAAGTATCAATTTGTAGCTGTCTCAGAGATGGCATGATATACATTCTGAAAATGTGTCAATTGTGAATATATTTGTATTTTGGGTCAGATATTGTATTTGTATGGTGTAATAGTGACATCTACTGTTCAGTTCATTATATGGTCAGTTGAAGGGTCAGATATCATGTGACACTAATCACAGCAACATTGATTCAGCTGTTTGAGTGAAGGTTCAGGTAATCAGAACAAAGTGAGTTTTCAGAGGTGAAAGTAGCGCTTTTCATGTCAACAATAACTCCTGAATATTGTGGGCAGAGAGCGCACACGGTATGTTACTTAATATTGTCATTGTAGTTTGTGTATATGTGTGTGATGATGCAACTTGAATGTGGACATTTCATGATTATGGACAATTCATGGACTTGTAAAAAGATGACAGCAAATGGCTGCCAACAAAAGGTTCTTGTGAAACAGCAGTTGGAGCAAAAACATTCATTAGGTTGATTAACTGTTGCCTCCCTAGTGTGTTGGATAAAGTGGGTGTTCCTTTATGCTTCAAGATCAAGGTTACTGGTCTAGTAGAGTGTGTTGGTACTGTTGGATCCACACTGGTCTAGTAGAGTGTGTTGGTACTGTTGGATCCACACTGGTCTAGTAGAGTGTGTTGGTACTGATGGATCCACACTGGTCTAGTAGAGTGTGTTGGTACTGATGGATCCACACTGGTCTAGTAGAGTGTGTTGGTACTGATGGATCCACACTGGTCTAGTAGAGTGTGTTACTGATGGATCCACACTGGTCTAGTAGAGTGTGTTACTGATGGATCCACACTGGTCTAGTAGAGTGTGTTGGTACTGATGGATCCACACTGGTCTAGTAGAGTGTGTTGGTGCTGATGGATCCACACTGGTCTAATAGAGTGTGTTACTGATGGATGCACACTTGTCTAGTTTAATGGATTTGAACCCACATCACCCGAGCTCGCTGTCACATGTATTACATAAATGCCCGATTTGCAATTATTTTAGTTAATTGAAATTATTTTGCATAATTGCTGGAATTGTTTCCATTATGAAAAAAAACTGTTGGATGAAATTATCATGAATGTCATATTTTCATCATTATTTCCATGCTATTGTCCACACTCTTTAACAACTGTCAATCCCTGTTTTGGGTATTATGGGCAAACATTTAAAATGTTCATACATTTTCAAAAACATTTTTCAAAAATAGCAAGAATAGCTGATCAACAAGCTCACAATGTTGAATAATGTGACACGTTGTGAGCTTGTAGATCGGCTATTTTAATCTGAGGAGATGCTAGTTTTCCTACAGGATAATTTGGAAAGGGGGGGGGGGGGGTTACCATAACATAAATTAACCTATAATGTCACAAGTAGGTTTGACAAAGAATTAAACCATAATTACACCTTAAAAGGATCCCTGGATAATAAGCCAAATATGCCTTAATACATTATAATTGCCTCTATAACTAAAATAAAAAATGTAAAACGCCTTAAACATTTTATTTATTAAAATACATGAAATATTTAAGGTGTTTTTAATTTTACATTTTAGTTATTGAGGACAATTATAATGACAATTATAATATTGTTATTATTAAGCCATATTTGGCTTATTAGCCAGGGATCCATTTAATTTTTATTTTATGGCTGTCTTACGTGCATATATTGTTATGGTGCTTTAAAATGTATTTATTTTCTTATACATTATGCCTTGAATACTTTGAATTGTCTTTGTGTATGAAATGTTTTACATGTTTAAATATATTTAATAACTGCTGTGTGTGTGTGTGTGTGTGTGTGTGTGTGTGTGTGTGTGTGTGTGTGTGTGTGTGTGTGTGTGTGTGTGTGTGTGTGTGTGTGTGTGTGTGTGTGTGTGTGTGTGTGTGTGTGTGTGTGTGTGTGTGTGTGTGTGTGTGTGTGTGTGTGTGTGTGTGTGCGTGCGTGCGCGCAGACAGATCATCACCATAGCAACCCTTGTAACTCTTCCTATGTGGTTAAACTGCCTGAATTCTACCACGCTGAAAATACACACACACATCTCAGTCATATGCGAGAAGTGCACTGTACCTCTGGCGGTGTTACACCCCATGTTGTTACTCATAATATTATGTGACGGTGACCTACAGTCAGTGCAGTATAAGGCTAGAATGCAATGGGTAACAACTTGTGGTGTAACACCGAGAGAGGCACCGCTTTTGCATTTGGTATTTTCTCATGTGTGTTGCCACTGTGCCTCTGGCAATGTTACACCTCATGTTGTTACCCATAATATATAATGTGACCTATAGTCAGTGCATTAGGTGACAGAATGTGATGATGGTAACCATGGTGATGGGGTTAGGATACTTTGTAACTAATAGATTTGATAGACATTACAAGTTGTGACAACAACCTGAGACTGTATCAGCTGTGTGTGTGTGTGTGTGTGTGTGTGTGTGTGTGTGTGTGTGTGTGTGTGTGTGTGTGTGTGTGTGTGTGTGTGTGTGTGTGTGTGTGTGTGTGTGTGTGTGTGTGTGTGTGTGTGTGTGTGTGTGTGTGTGTGTGTGTGTGTGTGTGTGTGTGTGTGTGCGCGCGATCCGCCAGAACACACACACATATCATGATCACGTCATTCACCACATTCAATTTCATTTAAATTCAAAGGATCTTTATTGACATGAGAAAACATACGTTTACATTACATTGCCAAAGCAAGTGTCAAATTAATATTCATACATGTATCCATGTGGAGGATTGTAAACATTAAGGATGTTTCTTTTAAAATATAATATTTTAAAACATGTAGTCATTTAAATGAAGTCCCCTCACATCTGTATGTAAATTATATCCTGAACATAATTCTACATTCATTCAAACTGTGAACTCTGACTGGGCAGAGAGTCTGCAGATAGGTGGGTTATTGATAATGATTACAATGTCCTCCTGATGTGAAAGAAAATATCTCAAAAGTAGAAGAAAATAAATGTATAGGAAAACAAACTCTGTTGTAAATATATTATTTTGATGTGATGTCATAATTAAATGTAATGTTGATACGACACACTGACTACTATTAAGACAATAAAAACATGACACTTTGTGTCAAAAAGGTTGCTGACCCCTGATTAGATTTTTACAAACATGTTCATGTCAAGAACCTCACATTAACCCCACATTAACCCCACATTAACATGTATTTGGCTGCAAACCCTCACGTGAAAATATTTAGTGTTGTAAAAAATAGGTATATTAGATAATCATCATCATAATAGATTTAATAAAAGATTTATTTGAAATTAGCAGATCTACAACTAAGCGCACAACACATGCTTGTAGATAGTAAGTAAGTACCTTTATTTAATGCATATATTTATTTATATAAGATGTATTGTATATAGGGTTAAAGGGTAAAGTTGTTGCCCTGATTATTTATTTATTAAAATAAAATTGATTCAGACACTTATTTATTAATTAAAATAACATCGATTCAGACACTTGTTTATTAATTAAAATAACATTGATTCAGACACTTGTTTATTAATTAAAATAACATTGATTCAGACACTTGTTTATTAATTAAAATAACATTGATTCAGACACTTAATTATTAATTAAAATAATGTTGGATCAGACACTTATTTTTTAATTAAAATAACATTGATTCAGACACTTAATTATGAATTAAAATAATGTTCGTTCAGAAATGTATTTATTCATAAGAATAATGTTTCAGAAACGTATTTATTAATTACATAATATTGGTTCAGACATTTATCTATTAAAATAACGTTGGTTCTGATACTTATATTACGCTTTTACAATTAATTTACAGTTACACTTCAACCATAAGTAAAAAAAAATATTTTTATGTCTCTAGGCTATTGTATTTCTTCTATTTTGCTTTAAAATATATTTTACAAAATGTCTTGAAATGTTTTTAATGCCTCATGCACTGAATGATGTTTGTATGAAATGTGTTCTACTTTTAAATACATTTAGTGATCGGGTGTGTGTGTGTGTGTGTGTGTGTGTGTGTGTGTGTGTGTGTGTGTGTGTGTGTGTGTGTGTGTGTGTGTGTGTGTGTGTGTGTGTGTGTGTGTGTGTGTGTGTGTGTGTGTGTGTGTGTGTGTGTGTGTGTGTGTGTGTGTGTGTGTGTGTGTGTGTGTGTGTGTGTGTGTGTGTGTGTGTGTGTGTGTGTGTGTGTGTGTGTGTGTGTGTGTGTGTGTGTGTGTGTGTGTGTGTGTGTGTGTGCGCGTGTGTGTGTGTGTGTGTGTGTGTGTGTGTGTGTTCACTGAACAGTGCAATGCTGCCCTCTACAGGAAAGAGTCTGATGTTGAACCACACACACACACACACACACACACACACACACACACACACACACACACACACACACACACACACACACACACACACACACACACACACACACACACACACACACTCTACATAGTATAATATTATAATGAGCATTACTGAAGACCAATTATATGAAGATGAATACTATTTTATTATGTTGTATCATGTGTGACGAAGCTGATATGCATTATGACAGTATTATAATGTAACAATTATTTATTGTACTTATATGTGTGTTTAGGTCCTTCTACTCCAGCTGAGCCTGATCCAGATACTGGTGAGAGAACATGTTTTATTTATATTAACTTTATACTGGTTGATCCTCAGACTACTGGTGAGAGAACATGTTTTATTTATAACTTTTATTGTAAACTAAAGTGTTTTTATGTTTTTAGGTGAAGCCCTAAGACGCTCACACTCACATACTTACCTGTTTTCTATAGAGAAATCAAAGTGAATCCTAATATTTACTCCCACTATGAGGATGTCTATATTATATCTCTGTTGTCTGGCAGAAACCAGCTATGTCCAACATATGAAGTTTTCAGGAAATGAAAAAGAAAACATGTTTTCATAACAACACAACACTGTCTCATCAAAGTTGATGACTTTATATAATGTCAGATACTTGAATGTGTCATTATATTATCATCACTTTACCCACATACATTATATTATCATCACTTTACCCACATACATTATATTATCATCACTTTACCCACATACATTATATTATCATCACTTTACCCACATACATACATTATATTATCATCACTTTACCCACATACATTATATTATCATCTCTTTACCCACATACATACATTATATTATCATCACTTTACCCACATACATACATTATATTATCATCACTTTACACACATACATTATATTATCATCTCTTTACCCACATACATTATATTATCATTACTTTACCCACATACATTATATTATCATCACTTTACCCACATACATTATATTATCATCACTTTACCCACATACATACATTATATTATCATCACTTTACCCACATACATTATATTATCATCACTTTACCCACATACATTATATTATCATCACTTTACCCACATACATTATATTATCATCACTTTACCCACATACATTATATTATCATCACTTTACCCACATACATACATTATATTATCATCACTTTACCCACATACATTATATTATCATCACTTTACCCACATACATACATTATATTATCATCACTTTACCCACATACATTATATTATCATCTCTTTACCCACATACATACATTATATTATCATCACTTTACCCACATACATTATATTATCATCTCTTTACCCACATACATTATATTATCATCACTTTACCCACATACATTATATTATCATCACTTTACCCACATACATTATATTATCATCACTTTACCCACATACATTATATTATCATCACTTTACCCACATACATACATTATATTATCATCACTTTACCCACATACATTATATTATCATCACTTTACCCACATACATTATATTATCATCACTTTACCCACATACATACATTATATTATCATCACTTTACCCACATACATTATATTATCATCACTTTACCCACATACATTATATTATCATCACTTTACCCACATACATTATATTATCATCACTTTACCCACATACATACATTATATTATCATCACTTTACCCACATACATTATATTATCATCACTTTACCCACATACATTATATTATCATCACTTTACCCACATACATTATATTATCATCACTTTACCCACATACATTATATTATCATCACTTTACCCACATACATTATATTATCATCACTTTACCCACATACATTATATTATCATCACTTTACCCACATACACTATATTATCATCACTTTACCCACATACATTATATTATCATCACTTTACCCACATACACTATATTATCATCACTTTACCCACATACATTATATTATCATCTCTTTACCCACATACATTATATTATCATCTCTTTACCCACATACATTATATTATCATCACTTTACCCACATACATTATATTATCATCTCTTTACCCACATACATTATATTATCATCACTTTACCCACATACATTATATTATCATCACTTTACCCACATACATACATTATATTATCATCACTTTACCCACATACATTATATTATCATCACTTTACCCACATACATACATTATATTATCATCACTTTACCCACATACACTATATTATCATCACTTTACCCACATACATTATATTATCATCACTTTACCCACATACATTATATTATCATCACTTTACCCACATACATACATTATATTATCATCACTTTACCCACATACATACATTATATTATCATCACTTTACCCACATACATTATATTATCATCACTTTACCCACATACATACATTATATTATCATCACTTTACCCACATACATACATTATATTATCATCACTTTACCCACATACATACATTATATTATCATCACTTTACCCACATACATACATTATATTATCATCACTTTACCCACATACATACATTATATTATCATCACTTTACCCACATACACTATATTATCATCACTTTACCCACATACATTATATTATCATCACTTTACCCACATACATTATATTATCATCACTTTACCCACATACATACATTATATTATCATCACTTTACCCACATACATTATATTATCATCACTTTACCCACATACATACATTATATTATCATCACTTTACCCACATACATTATATTATCATCACTTTACCCACATACATACATTATATTATCATCACTTTACCCACATACATTATATTATCATCACTTTACCCACATACATTATATTATCATCACTTTACCCACATACATTATATTATCATCTCTTTACCCACATACATTATATTATCATTACTTTACCCACATACATTATATTATCATCACTTTACCCACATACATTATATTATCATCACTTTACCCACATACATTATATTATCATCTCTTTACCCACATACATTATATTATCATCTCTTTACCCACATACATTATATTATCATTACTTTACCCACGTACATTATATCATCACTTTACCCACATACATTATATTATCATCACTTTACCCACATACATTATATTATCATTACTTTACCCACATACATTATATCATCACTTTACCCACATACATTATATTATCATCACTTTACCCACATACATTATATTATCATCACTTTACCCACATACATTATATTATCATCACTTTACCCACATACATTATATTATCATCACTTTACCCACATACATTATATTATCATCTCTTTACCCACATACATTATATTATCATTACTTTACCCACATACATTATATTATCATCTCTTTACCCACATACATTATATTATCATCACTTTACCCACATACATTATATTATCATCTCTTTACCCACATACATTATATTATCATCTCTTTACCCACATACATTATATTATCATTACTTTACCCACATACATTATATCATCACTTTACCCACATACATTATATTATCATCACTTTACCCACACACATTATATTATCATCACTTTACCCACATACATTATATTATCATCACTTTACCCACATACATTATATTATCATCACTTTACCCACATACATTATATTATCATCACTTTACCCACATACATTATATTATCATCACTTTACCCACATACATTATATTATCATCACTTTACCCACATACATTATATTATCATCACTTTACCCACATACATTATATTATCATCACTTTACCCACATACATTATATTATCATCACTTTACCCACATACATTATATTATCATCTCTTTACCCACATACATTATATTATCATCTCTTTACATTATATTATCATCTCTTTACCCACATACATTATATTATCATCACTTTACCCACATACATTATATTATCATCTCTTTACCCACATACATTATATTATCATCTCTTTACCCACATACATTATATTATCATTACTTTACCCACATACATTATATCATCACTTTACCCACATACATTATATTATCATCACTTTACCCACATACATTATATTATCATCACTTTACCCACATACATTATATTATCATCACTTTACCCACATACATTATATTATCATCACTTTACCCACATACATTATATTATCATCTCTTTACCCACATACATTATATTATCATTACTTTACCCACATACATTATATTATCATCTCTTTACCCACATACATTATATTATCATCACTTTACCCACATACATTATATTATCATCACTTTACCCACATACATTATATTATCATCACTTTACCCACATACATTATATTATCATCTCTTTACCCACATACATTATATTATCATCTCTTTACCCACATACATTATATTATCATCACTTTACCCACATACATTATATTATCATCTCTTTACCCACATACATTATATTATCATCACTTTACCCACATACATTATATTATCATTACTTTACCCACATACATTATATTATCATCTCTTTACCCACATACATTATATTATCATTACTTTACCCACATACATTATATTATCATCACTTTACCCACATACATTATATTATCATCTCTTTACCCACATACATTATATTATCATTACTTTACCCACATACATTATATCATCACTTTACCCACATACATTATATTATCATCACTTTACCCACATACATTATATTATCATCACTTTACCCACATACATTATATTATCATCACTTTACCCACATACATTATATTATCATCACTTTACCCACATACATTATATTATCATCACTTTACCCACATACATTATATCATCACTTTACCCACATACATTATATTATCATCACTTTACCCACATACATTATATTATCATCACTTTACCCACATACATTATATTATCATCACTTTACCCACATACATTATATTATCATCACTTTACCCACATACATTATATTATCATCACTTTACCCACATACATTATATTATCATCACTTTACCCACATACATTATATTATCATCACTTTACCCACATACATTATATTATCATCACTTTACCCACATACATTATATTATCATCACTTTACCCACATACATTATATTATCATCTCTTTACCCACATACATTATATTATCATCTCTTTACCCACATACATTATATTATCATCACTTTACCCACATACATTATATTATCATCTCTTTACCCACATACATTATATTATCATCTCTTTACCCACATACATTATATTATCATCTCTTTACATTATATTATCATCTCTTTACCCACATACATTATATTATCATCACTTTACCCACATACATTATATTATCATCTCTTTACCCACATACATTATATTATCATCTCTTTACCCACATACATTATATTATCATTACTTTACCCACATACATTATATCATCACTTTACCCACATACATTATATTATCATCACTTTACCCACATACATTATATTATCATCACTTTACCCACATACATTATATTATCATCACTTTACCCACATACATTATATTATCATCTCTTTACCCACATACATTATATTATCATCTCTTTACCCACATACATTATATTATCATCTCTTTACCCACATACATTATATTATCATCACTTTACCCACATACATTATATTATCATCACTTTACCCACATACATTATATTATCATCACTTTACCCACATACATTATATTATCATCACTTTACCCACATACATTATATTATCATCACTTTACCCACATACATTATATCATCACTTTACCCACATACATTATATTATCATCACTTTACCCACATACATTATATTATCATCACTTTACCCACATACATTATATTATCATCACTTTACCCACATACATTATATTATCATCACTTTACCCACATACATTATATTATCATCACTTTACCCACATACATTATATTATCATCACTTTACCCACATACATTATATTATCATCACTTTACCCACATACATTATATTATCATCACTTTACCCACATACATTATATTATCATCACTTTACCCACATACATTATATTATCATCTCTTTACCCACATACATTATATTATCATCTCTTTACCCACATACATTATATTATCATCACTTTACCCACATACATTATATTATCATCTCTTTACCCACATACATTATATTATCATCTCTTTACCCACATACATTATATTATCATCTCTTTACATTATATTATCATCTCTTTACCCACATACATTATATTATCATCACTTTACCCACATACATTATATTATCATCTCTTTACCCACATACATTATATTATCATCTCTTTACCCACATACATTATATTATCATTACTTTACCCACATACATTATATCATCACTTTACCCACATACATTATATTATCATCACTTTACCCACATACATTATATTATCATCACTTTACCCACATACATTATATTATCATCACTTTACCCACATACATTATATTATCATCTCTTTACCCACATACATTATATTATCATTACTTTACCCACATACATTATATTATCATCACTTTACCCACATACATTATATTATCATCACTTTACCCACATACATTATATTATCATCTCTTTACCCACATACATTATATTATCATCACTTTACCCACATACATTATATTATCATCACTTTACCCACATACATTATATTATCATCACTTTACCCACATACATTATATTATCATCTCTTTACCCACATACATTATATTATCATCACTTTACCCACATACATTATATTATCATCACTTTACCCACATACATTATATTATCATCACTTTACCCACATACATTATATTATCATCTCTTTACCCACATACATTATATTATCATCACTTTACCCACATACATTATATTATCATTACTTTACCCACATACATTATATTATCATCTCTTTACCCACATACATTATATTATCATTACTTTACCCACATACATTATATTATCATCACTTTACCCACATACATTATATTATCATCACTTTACCCACATACATTATATTATCATCTCTTTACCCACATACATTATATTATCATCTCTTTACCCACATACATTATATTATCATCTCTTTACCCACATACATTATATTATCATCACTTTACCCACATACATTATATTATCATCACTTTACCCACATACATTATATTATCATCTCTTTACCCACATACATTATATTATCATCTCTTTACCCACATACATTATATTATCATCACTTTACCCACATACATTATATTATCATCACTTTACCCACATACATTATATTATCATCACTTTACACACATACATTATATTATCATCACTTTACCCACATACATTATATTATCATCTCTTTACCCACATACATTATATTATCATCTCTTTACCCACATACATTATATTATCATCACTTTACCCACATACATTATATTATCATCTCTTTACCCACATACATTATATTATCATCTCTTTACATTATATTATCATCTCTTTACCCACATACATTATATTATCATCACTTTACCCACATACATTATATTATCATCTCTTTACCCACATACATTATATTATCATCTCTTTACCCACATACATTATATTATCATTACTTTACCCACATACATTATATTATCATCACTTTACCCACATACATTATATTATCATCACTTTACCCACATACATTATATTATCATCACTTTACCCACATACATTATATTATCATCACTTTACCCACATACATTATATTATCATCACTTTACCCACATACATTATATTATCATCTCTTTACATTATATTATCATCTCTTTACCCACATACATTATATTATCATCACTTTACCCACATACATTATATTATCATCTCTTTACCCACATACATTATATTATCATCTCTTTACCCACATACATTATATTATCATTACTTTACCCACATACATTATATTATCATCACTTTACCCACATACATTATATTATCATCACTTTACCCACATACATTATATTATCATCACTTTACCCACATACATTATATTATCATCACTTTACCCACATACATTATATTATCATCACTTTACCCACATACATTATATTATCATCTCTTTACCCACATACATTATATTATCATCTCTTTACCCACATACATTATATTATCATCACTTTACCCACATACATTATATTATCATCTCTTTACCCACATACATTATATTATCATCACTTTACCCACATACATTATATTATCATTACTTTACCCACATACATTATATTATCATCTCTTTACCCACATACATTATATTATCATTACTTTACCCACATACATTATATTATCATCACTTTACCCACTTACATTATATTATCATCACTTTACCCACATACATTATATTATCATCTCTTTACCCACATACATTATATTATCATCTCTTTACCCACATACATTATATTATCATTACTTTACCCACATACATTATATTATCATCTCTTTACCCACATACATTATATTATCATTACTTTACCCACATACATTATATTATCATTACTTTACCCACATACATTATATTATCATCACTTTACCCACATACATTATATTATCATCACTTTACCCACATACATTATATTATCATCTCTTTACCCACATACATTATATTATCATCTCTTTACCCACATACATTATATTATCATCTCTTTACCCACATACATTATATTATCATCACTTTACCCACATACATTATATTATCATCACTTTACCCACATACATTATATTATCATCTCTTTACCCACATACATTATATTATCATCTCTTTACCCACATACATTATATTATCATCACTTTACCCACATACATTATATTATCATCACTTTACCCACATACATTATATTATCATCACTTTACACACATACATTATATTATCATCACTTTACCCACATACATTATATTATCATCTCTTTACCCACATACATTATATTATCATCTCTTTACCCACATACATTATATTATCATCACTTTACCCACATACATTATATTATCATTACTTTACCCACATACATTATATCATCACTTTACCCACATACATTATATTATCATCACTTTACCCACATACATTATATTATCATCACTTTACCCACATACATTATATTATCATCACTTTACCCACATACATTATATTATCATCACTTTACCCACATACATTATATCATCACTTTACCCACATACATTATATTATCATTACTTTACCCACATACATTATATTATCATCACTTTACCCACATACATTATATTATCATCACTTTACCCACATACATTATATCATCACTTTACCCACATACATTATATTATCATCACTTTACCCACATACATTATATTATCATCACTTTACCCACATACATTATATTATCATCACTTTACCCACATACACTATATTATCATCACTTTACCCACATACATTATATTATCATCACTTTACCCACATACATTATATCATCACTTTACCCACATACATTATATTATCATCACTTTACCCACATACACTATATCATCACTTTACCCACATACATTATATTATCATCACTTTACCCACATACATTATATTATCATCACTTTACCCACATACATTATATTATCATCACTTTACCCACATACACTATATTATCATCACTTTACCCACATACATTATATTATCATCACTTTACCCACATACATTATATCATCACTTTACCCACATACATTATATTATCATCACTTTACCCACATACACTATATCATCACTTTACCCACATACATTATATTATCATCACTTTACCCACATACATTATATTATCATCACTTTACCCACATACATTATATCATCACTTTACCCACATACATTATATTATCATCACTTTACCCACATACATTATATCATCACTTTACCCACATACATTATATTATCATCACTTTACCCACATACATTATAATCATCACTTTACCCACATACATTATATTATCATCACTTTACCCACATACACTATATTATCATCACTTTACCCACATACATACATTATATTATCATCACTTTACCCACATACATTATATTATCATCACTTTACCCACATACATTATATTATCATCACTTTACCCACATACATTATATCATCACTTTACCCACATACACTATATTATCATCACTTTACCCACATACACTATATTATCATCACTTTACCCACATACATTATATTATCATCACTTTACCCACATACATTATATTATCATCACTTTACCCACATACATTATATTATCATCACTTTACCCACATACATTATATTATCATCACTTTACCCACATACATTATATTATCATCACTTTACCCACATACATTATATTATCATCACTTTACCCACATACATTATATCATCACTTTACCCACATACACTATATTATCATCACTTTACCCACATACACTATATTATCATCACTTTACCCACATACATTATATTATCATCACTTTACCCACATACATTATATTATCATCACTTTACCCACATACATTATATCATCACTTTACCCACATACACTATATTATCATCACTTTACCCACATACATTATATTATCATCACTTTACCCACATACATTATATTATCATCACTTTACCCACATACATTATATTATCATCACTTTACCCACATACATTATATTATCATCACTTTACCCACATACATTATATTATCATCACTTTACCCACATACACTATATTATCATCACTTTACCCACATACATTATATTATCATCACTTTACCCACATACATTATATTATCATCTCTTTACCCACATACATTATATCATCACTTTACCCACATACATTATATTATCATCACTTTACCCACATACATTATATTATCATCACTTTACCCACATACATTATATTATCATCACTTTACCCACATACACTATATTATCATCACTTTACCCACATACATACATTATATTATCATCACTTTACCCACATACATTATATTATCATCACTTTACCCACATACATTATATTATCATCACTTTACCCACATACATTATATCATCACTTTACCCACATACACTATATTATCATCACTTTACCCACATACACTATATTATCATCACTTTACCCACATACATTATATTATCATCACTTTACCCACATACATTATATTATCATCACTTTACCCACATACATTATATTATCATCACTTTACCCACATACATTATATTATCATCACTTTACCCACATACATTATATTATCATCACTTTACCCACATACATTATATTATCATCACTTTACCCACATACATTATATCATCACTTTACCCACATACACTATATTATCATCACTTTACCCACATACACTATATTATCATCACTTTACCCACATACATTATATTATCATCACTTTACCCACATACATTATATTATCATCACTTTACCCACATACATTATATCATCACTTTACCCACATACACTATATTATCATCACTTTACCCACATACACTATATTATCATCACTTTACCCACATACATTATATTATCATCACTTTACCCACATACATTATATTATCATCACTTTACCCACATACATTATATTATCATCACTTTACCCACATACATTATATTATCATCACTTTACCCACATACATTATATCATCACTTTACCCACATACACTATATTATCATCACTTTACCCACATACACTATATTATCATCACTTTACCCACATACATTATATTATCATCACTTTACCCACATACATTATATTATCATCACTTTACCCACATACATTATATTATCATCTCTTTACCCACATACATTATATTATCATCACTTTACCCACATACATTATATTATCATCTCTTTACCCACATACATTATATTATCATCACTTTACCCACATACATTATATTATCATCACTTTACCCACATACATTATATTATCATCACTTTACCCACATACATTATATTATCATCACTTTACCCACATACATTATATTATCATCACTTTAGGAGGTATTTAACCATTAACTCATTAACCAAAAGAGTAAAACATCGTCTTTAGCCGACCTTGTCAGTGATTCCGAGCGTTTTCACTAACCTTTGAAAAATCATAGCATATTATTCTTCACAACGATGCATCCACCGATCACTTTAAAAGATGTATCCAAGTCTCGTAGAATCGGGGGGAAGCGTGCCGTCGCGATAATCGGTTCGATAGATATTGGCAGAATGTACATGGTTTTCGCCAAAAAGCAACAGAAAGCAGAGAAAAGGGCATTTTTCCAAATCCATTAGAATGGGACTGAATGTGGCTGTAGTAGTTTTGCAATCATGTGATTTGCTGCTTCAATGGGAGTCAAATGGTGACTCATAGGTTATCGAAGAGCGCCATCTAGCGTAAACACCAGTACACGTCAAAACACGTTTATTATTCTATTTGGCTCATAGGATAACACAAAGTCATGGGGACCATTGTGTATTCAATTCATCGACAGAGCTTGACGTATCAACACATTAATACGTCATTGAATAATAGGGCAGGGCAGCAGTGTATGATTTATAATAATAATATAATAACTATAATAATAATAAGGGTAATAATAATAATAATAATAATAATAATAATAATAATAATAATAATAGGACAGGGTAGCAGTGTATGATTTATAATAATAATAATAATAATAATAATAATAATAATAATAATAATAATAATAATAATAATAATAATAATAGGACAGGGTAGCAGTGTATGATTTAAAATGTAACTCCACCTGTCATTTTCTGACATGATGATTTCAGGATAGTTTTGAAGGAATTCCATTGTTTGGTGGCATAGTAGTAACATTTAATTGTGCCCATGTTTGTGCTAACTCTGGGGGGTTCCATACCAGAGGTGTTGTGTGTGTGTGGGTAATTAAGCCATTTTACGTCAACATATTTATATGTAGGCCTGTGCTATGAATCTGTAAAGTTGTTGAGGTAGGCAATTTCCAGAAAATCTCCATGATGTAATATTACCTTTCTTCTGCAAACTGTCTCTGTACAGAGCCTGATGTCAGGTTGGTGGGAGGAACCAGTAGCTGTACTGGTAAACTGGAGATGAAAGACCAGGGAGAGTGGAGACCAGTGGATGATGATGACTGGAACCTGAAGTCAGCATCTGTAGTGTGTAGACAGCTGGCCTGTGGCTCTGCTGTTTCAACAAAACGTATAGCTGGTTTTTGGTTTTTGTGGCTTACAAGTTCACCTGTATGGAAGATTACATCTTCCTGTGTTGGTTCTGAGTCTTCACTGAGGGAGTGTGGAACAATGGAGCCTGATACTTCCACTGGCAGAATGGAGGTGATCTGTTCAGGTAACACTGTCTGTCTGTCTGTCTGTCTGTCTGTCTGTCTGTCTGTCTGTCTGTCTGTCTGTCTGTGTTTTTGGTCTGCTGTGATAATATCACCTAATCTAATTTCAACCTTTCCGAATCATTAAACAGGACTAAGTCAAAACCAGGAATATGACTGGATCATGTCTGAAATGCTGGAGGGCTTTTAATTTGAAGCAACAACTCTCAACCGGTGTGACCATAGAGATATACATACTGTAGATAACCAGATATACTGTATATACATTACATAGACACTGTATTAACTGCTTTGTACCTTTGCCCGTGAAGTTATTAAGTAATTTAGAAATCAGGCACATACAAGTTATGTAAATAAATGCTAATTAAATGATGACTTCATCTTGTTCAATGACATGAGTTCAACATTTCACTCTTCAAGAGGTTTGCACGGTGTCAAACTTTAAGCAATAACATTGTGTTGTTGATTCAAGAACAACTGCATTAGATTAACATTTATGATCAGTCTGATCAGTCAAAGAATAACAATAAATATTAATGTTAACCAGGTTTATTATTTTGCACATAATTGGAGAATAGAGCACAATGAATAAATATGAATTTACATCAAAGAATATACTTTCTTATTGAGCAAAGACCACCCACAGAGCCGAGAGGTGGTCCTCAAACGAATTTATGTAGACCAATATATCGTCAAGATACACCATACAGATGTGCCACAGCAGCCGTCTCAACACCAGCTCCATGACCCTCTGGAAGGCAGCATTGGTGAGGCCCAGGGCCATGGATTTAAACTGGTACAGGCCCTGGCCAATGTTGAAGACGGTCTTCTCACGCTCCTCCTGTGTCACTTCCTTCTGCCAGGAGCCATCTGAGAAGTCCAATGTGCTGAACCAGGTGGCCCTCGCCTACGCATCCAGTGTGTCAAGAGAGTCCTTTACTGTCACAGAGTTGAGGCCCCTGTAGTAACACAGAACCACCATGTCTTATCCTCCTTCCTCATAAGCACCACAGGAGAGGACCAGGGGCTCCTCGGTGACACCCTCTTTCAACAGGCGCTTCACCTGTCTGTCCATCTCCCTCTGCTTCTCGGTGGAGGTGTGGTCAGCCAGTTGCTTCACTGGGTTCACCACCTGTCTGAATGCAGTGTTTGACCAGAGCGAGGTTCACTGCACCGCCCCGTCCGTTGCAGAACACCCGTTTCTCCTCCAGGAGAGCCTGCAGTTGTTGCTTCTGTTCTACAGACAACAGACAGTCAGTTATATCTGTGTAGAAGCCTCTGTTCCACAGACAACAGACAGTCAGTTATATGACATATGCAGTGAAACGGCATACTGTGTAGAAGCCTCTCAACATCTCCAATCTAGAGTAGTCCCTGACCAGTGTCCAAAACAGCATGGTTCAGCAGCATCAGATCAACCCCCCCCCCCGTATGGGAAGGGTCATTGTACCCACAGTGTTCAGTAATTGTCCATTAACTGCACGGGCAAAGCTGTACTGCTGACTCAACACACGCCTACTTAGAGTTGGAATGGACATTTTAAACTCTTCAGAAATCAGTGAAACACTGAAACCAGAGTCAATAAGTACAGTCACATCAACATCCTCCATGACTCCTTTAACATGGCCGTACACTTGGACTCACCCACAGCATATGAGTTGTTTGACCTGGGGCTGCTGCCGTTGAGTCACTTTGACCCTGGGGCCGCAAAAAACTCTCATTCACTTGGCAGGCCGTGCAGACAGACACGCACGTCTGAAAATACAGCAGGAACTGTTTCATCTCGTGTGTGTGTGTGTGTGTGTGTGTGTGTGTGTGTGTGTGTGTGTGTGTGTGTGTGTGTGTGTGTGTGTGTGTGTGTGTGTGTGTGTGTGTGTGTGTGTGTGTGTGTGTGTGTGTGTGTGTGTGTGTGTGTAGATGAGTGTAGCACCTATCCCTGCACCCAGCGCTGCATCAACACACCTGGCAGCTTCCACTGTCTCTGTGTGGAGGGCTTCCAGCTCAGCCCTGAAGACCCCACCATCTGCAAGTCCACGTCTGGTAAGAAACAACCATAGTCCTGCTTTGAGAGCTGTGTGGATTTTTTAATTTTAACCAACTTACATGTCATGCTTCACTTTCTCCAGAGGTGGAACCCTTCATCATCTATGCCAGCGGCAACTATCTGAGGAAGATGAACTTGAACGGCTCCAATGACACAGTGCTCAAACAGGTGAAAACCACTGAACATAACAACACATCCTATACAATACTCTGTACAGACTGCTTTAGACATGTTGGAATGTATTCCTGTCAGAGACTAACACAACTACTGTGGTGTGACAGGACTCACCCGATGCAGTGGCTCTGGACTTTAACTATCAGCAGCAGATGATCTACTGGACAGACGTCACTCCCCCAAACAGCAAGATCAGTCGCATGAACATCAATGGCAGTGACGTCCAGGTCAGTGTGACAATGACAACAATGAGGACAGATGATGGGGAAGGGAAATCATATTCAAAATGTTTATATTTTTATTCAAATGTTTCAAAATGTTTTGTGATATCACCTTTAATGTGTTAAATGGAAAACAAGGAAACCAAATGTCTGGTGGCTCAGCCATGTGCTCCTTGTGAGCCGCGAGGACCAGAGTTTGAATCCGACTCCTTGTCTTGTGTTTCTGCTGTCTCTGCACTTGATTTAGTGTCACTCTACACTATCTAACAAATAAAGTACAAAAATGGCAAAATAAATGCTTTAAAGTGATGAAAGAAGTAAAGAAAGAAAGCTTTTATTGCTTGTTGACAGGTCCTTCACAGCACGTCGATCAGTAAACCAGGCGGTCTGGCTGTTGATTGGATAGGAGGAAACCTGTACTGGTGTGACATTGACAGGGACACCATAGAGGTGTCCAAACTAAACGGGTCGTACCGAACAGTCCTGGTCAACACCGGCCTGAAGGAGCCACGTGGCATGGCTGTAGATGTACGCTACGGGTAAGAGCACTGTGGTGTGATCATGAACCTCATGTTGAAATTATCAACTATCCTGTGAAACAAGAAGACTGAATTAGATCTGTACGGATATTTCTAAATTACAACCCTAACTATGTTTTAACCCTCCGCACAGGGTATTGTTTGTGAAGGATAAACCAGTGAAAACCACTCAACCAAACTCTTGAATTTGAAAAAAATAAGTATTCTTGACATTTATTACTAAACACACTCGTACAATATACAAACACACTTCTAACTAAACTGTGCACAGTAAATTTATGACCAGCCCGTGACGCCACGGACGATCCAACTTCACAAACACCAGCGTAACGACTGGCTGATGAAAGTCAAGCCTGCGCATAAGAGATCACTGACGTGCATGAGCCTTATATCAACCCATTCTCTGCCACGGCAACTTTTGACCTGTTACACAACAAAAGCCCAGCCGAAACATGAACATGCCAATACTCAACAAATCACCTCTAAATATCTTTATAATATGCAAAATACTCTCCTGTCCCATAACCGCCAGAATAGATTGTAAACTATAAAAGAGATACATAATAACGAAAAAGATGTAATAACCCCGACCAACCACTGGGGAGATCCATCCACGCTAACCCTTCCTTATACAGTATGGTAATTACCAGGTAATAACCAGGTAATTAACAGGTAACTACAGGTAATAATAAGTATTTACTAGGTAATTACCAGGTACCCGATGCAAGTACATGGTAACTACCAGCCAAATTACTCAGTAGTTACTAGATAATTACTAAGTATTTTTCTGACAACTACCAGGTAGTTACCAGGTAATAATAAGTATTTATTGTGTGATTACAAATTACTCAGTATTACTGGGTAATTGCAAAGTATTTACCAGGTAATAAGTATTGATTGTGTGATTACCAGGTAATGACATAGTCATTTCCAGGTGAATTACCCAATAGTTACTAAGTAATTACCAAGTATTTTCATGACAACTACCAGGTAATAAGTATTTGCTCTGTAATTACCATGTAATTACATGGCAATTACCAGGTAAATTACCCAGTAGTTAATAGGTAATTACCAAGTATTCTCCTGACAACTACCAGGTAATTATTAGGTAATAATAAGTATTTATTGTTTAATTACATAGTAATTACATGGTAACTATCAGGTAAATTACTCAGTAGTTACTAGATAATTACCAATATTTTCATAACAATAACCAGGTAATTATAATTATGTTTTGTGATTACCAAGTAATTACATGGTCAATACCCAGTTGTTAGGGTTTTAGGAGCACGGTGACGCAGTCGGTAGCGCTGTCGCCTCACAGCTTGAAGGTCCTGGGTTCGATTCCTGCCGGGGACGCTGTGGGCGCTGGGGGCGTGTCTTCTCCTCCACGTCATCAGCGCCCATACCCTAGGTGGGGTTGGCGAAAGGGCCCACTCTGTGTGGAGTTTGCATGTTCTCCCCGTGTCTCCTAGGGTAGTTAATACCCTCACAAAAACATGTAGTAATCCTGGTCACTATACTGCCTCCCCCTGGTCAGCCGGGGCGCCTGATGGAGGGGAAAGGAACTGGTTGGAAGAACGTGTTCCTTCCACACGCTACGTCCAACCAGGGAAACTCCCCCCTGTCAGGTGACAAGAAGGTCAGTTGGCTCTCATGCATTGAAGGAGGCATGAGCTCGGCCCTGGCCTCCCTAGGCTGCAGGGGGGAGTGTAGTGCCCAGGATCACTTAGCAAATTGGCACCGGGTGAAAAAAGGGTAACAAAATCGAGGGATCAAAATTATAAAAAATACCCAGTAGTTAGTAGGTAACTAGCAAGTATTTTCATAATCAACTACCAGGCATTTACTTGATAATTACCTGGTCTGTAGATTATAACCTCCACTATTACCCTGTCAATTTGTTTAAATGTGACTGTGTTAGGATAACAATAACTCAGATATGTACCAGGTAATTACTCAACAATGGCCATGTAATTACCTGGTACTTACCTAGTATTTGCTAGATATTTCACTTACGACTACCCGGTAATTACCTAATATTTACCCAGTAATAAGTAAAACATTATCAGGTAAAACCTTGAGAGTTACCCTGTAAGTAAGGTTTAAGTGTACTATAAAAGGAAGTGTGGTTTGTTACCATGATATTATCACGTACTTACCTGGTAATTGTAGATTATAATCCTCCACAATTACCCATCAGGCTGTGTAGGTTTGAACATGTTACCTGGCAATAACTCTGATAATTACCTGGTCTTTACCCAGTAATTAGAAAGTTGGACCACATACATTTCCAAAACGTTATCAAGTAAAACCTCACAAGTTACCGTGTAAGAAAGGTCTAACTGTACTGTAAAAGGAAGCATTGTTTGTTTCCGTGATATTACCCTGTACTTTATCAGTAATTGCAGATTACCCTCCCAGCTATTTAGCCAGTAATTACCTGCTATTACACAATTGTTAGAAACTTGTACCACGTACATACCAAACCATTATCAAGTAATACCTCGCAAGTTACCCGGAAAGTCATTTGGAACTGTACTGTCAAAGGAAGCGTGGTGTGTTTCCATGATATTACCATGTACTTTCCCAGTAATTGGTGCTGTATGATAGTTTTGGACGTGTTAACTGGCAACAACTCAGATATTGAACCAAATAAAAAAAACAATAACCTGGTATTTACCCAGTAATTAGAAATTTGTAACGCATACATTCCAATAAATTATCAAGTAAAACCTTGCAAGTTACCCAATAAGTAAGGTGGACCTAAACTATTAAAATTAGCCTTGTTTATTTCCCTGCTATTGTTACAGGTCTCAGGTCAAAGACCCATAGGCAGATAAGTATTGCTACTGTAAAGCCCTGGTACGGGCCTGTTAAAATAGGGATACAATGAATGACACTGATGACGACATCTTTCTCCAGCAAGCCTCCACAGCAGAATGTATTAATTCACAACCTCTATAGTTTATTTGTATCTTGTTTTCTGTTCTGTTTTTCTCAATATCAATCAAAAAAAAGAAAAGTTACAATATTCTCTTTTATTTTCAAATACATTACATTTCAATAGCTTTCACATTTAGTTACAATAAACCGTTTTTCAGTTACTTTTACATTTCAGTTAGACCAAAACACAAGAAAATGCATGGAATATTATGTAACCTGTGTGACCATTGTTACAATATTAGAGTGGTTATATCAAGTGGCATAACTGTAAAAACTTGTTATAGTTATGTTGGGTTTGGACTAGTGACCAGACAATGTTAAGATCGACTATGGAACCAGTTACCATTAATTACACCAGAATGAGCACCACTGCACAGTTTTTACTCGTTGGAAGGTTATGAACTGGAAACACTTACTTTTATTAGCAATAATAGATAGATAGATAGATAGTTTATTTATTTCGGTCATGGTTTACAAAAACAAAACATTTTGAACATACAAAGTATTTTTAGCAAAATCATTTGACCGAAAAGGTTTGGGCTGAAGCCGAAGCTTATTATGCCCACCTTATTAATAATCAAAGTAAATGACTTGTCACACAAAAAGAAACAAAAAACAAAGAAAAGAAAACAAAAGAGTAAAAAAGAAAACAAAACAAACAGAAGAAAACCAAGTGTCAACAATGCTAAGTCTTACATAATTATGAAAACAAAACGAATTAAACAAAAACAAAATGAAGAGAAATATTTCGTGATTATTTACACAGAAAAAATAAATAAGAAACAAAACCATTCAAAACTATTTATACTTATTGTAGTGGTAGTTTCATATATATGTTCATTGTTTATATTAAGTAGAAGACAATTTGATTCGAAAACAAAAACCCGAAACAAAACAGTTCAAAAATATTTATATCTATTGAAGTGGTAGCTTCATACATATAAATATGTTCATTGTTTATGTTAAGTTAGAGACAATTAGGTTCGCATAAATATTGGTTACATACACATATATACGTATATACTTATACATACATATATATATATATATTCATAGAAATACGTACGTGTGTTCGTATGCACACGTACATAGTGGGAAGATAATAAATGTATATAGAATGAAATAGAAAAAACATACAAATACTTTTTACCTTTGAAAATACAAAATACAACCCGGGTTATGCAAAACCAAATAAATCCTAATTGGCCAATATCTAAATTCAATTTATCACAAAATCCCCTTAGTCTATGTAATGGTTCAGTTCACACCACTGTGGAAGTGGTATGCGTGTGTTGGTCCCACTGCACAGTGGATGTGCAGTGGAGGTTGATTTGTCCTACCACACTGTAGAGCAAGGGCGCCGATATTTATAAACTCCTGCGGGTGCCCAACCTGCCACACATGCACGCGCTTGCAGCGCGGGTAATTAACTTTTTTGGGGGGGTTTTGTAACTTTATTTCGGTTAATTCGGTTTATTCAGTACACAAAATTTACTCTGAACTGAGTATGTTTAAACTCCCCCGCCCCCCCACCCGCGGCCGAAAGAAAAGGCATTATTTTTCATTGGGTACTTGCGGCTGCTGCTGCTGCTATCCTCCGCCACCGCCGCCTCCTCCTCCTCATCATCCTCACTGTCGGCCTCCCCCTCCTCCTCCTCCTCCCTGTCGGCCGGGTCACGGGCACGACCACCAGCAGCGGAGCTGGCTGTGCTATCCTCCGCTTCCTCCTCCTCCTCCTCCTCCTCACTGCCGCGGCAGATCTGACTGTGCTGTTCGCCTCGGCGGTTTTGAAGAAATGTAGTTTCTGCTGGGTGAATCTCTTCTTTGCTGAAGGTGCTGGTGGCTTCATCTTGCTATTAGTGCAGTAAAGGCAAGCCTCTCTCTCTTAGTTTGTGAACTTTGTGTTAATTTACCTGCTAGGTGAAGACTGTCTAGAGCCGGCAAAACTTAAACAAATGGGAGCGCGCTGCGAGTACGAGCGGCTGCGCGTTGTGTGCGAGTATGAGCGCCCCCCTCATACTCGCGCGCGGCGCCCCCCCCCCCCCACCAATGAGTGGATCTCCGAGTTAGACAGCTAGTAGCTACTGTAATGGTTATGGTACTGTAAATCCGGGCACCCACCACTACTGATTTTGAAAAAATAAAAAATAAAAAAAAATATTTTTTTGGGACCAGCACCCAGTGGGTGCTCCTCATTTCAGGTGGGTGCTTCAGCCCCGAGGCACCCACGGTATCGGCGCCCTTGCTGTAGAGTGAATTGGAACGATACGCGTGTATCAAGACTGTCAGTGGATTCCGTCTTCTATCTTCTGCATGCTATTGTTAGTTGATTTCCTGGTTCATCTCCATTGGGTTGGGTAGCTCGCCATCAAACATCAAGTTGTCCAAGCAGAATCAAACTCCAAGCAGTTTCAAAAAAACTGACCTACAATTAGTAAGGTCAGAATGTATTCATTTCCGTATATGGTATAGGGGACCATAAAATAAAATAAAATAAAGCTTAGCTTAGCTTCATTCATGAAATGATCTCATTACTCACATTAACATGAATTACAATTTAACCAATATTAATTAATTACTGTAAAATTCCATTAATTAAAACAACAAAATAAATTAATCAAATTCAAATAATCAGGATTATCACAAATACATCATTTAAACAAAAATAAATAATCTCTCTTCACATAATAATGGCATAACATTGCTACACCAGTATCAAACATTAGCTATGTTACCTGTATACTGCAATGGCTACCTCCAGTAGTTGCAGGAAGTGCAGGAAAGGCAGCCTATACAGACACATGCAGTAAAAAATAATTTTACACCAAAGTACATCTTTTTAGTGTGAAAAACACCGGATCAAGAGTGTTCAACACTACTCTCCAAAAACATTCAGCATGTCCAGCTGTTCATTGATACAGTAAACATCAACCTCATTCATATCACATCATCACCTCTAAGTTAGCATTAGCATGCTAGCGTTTTTAGCTTAAGTCAATGGCATACTCCTCTGTATATTAGCATTAGTGGGTAGCGCTAGCAGTAGCATGCTAATCGTTTTTAGCACATTAGCACACAAGCCTCACCATGCTGGTATATCTCCTCTAACTTCAAACACGAAGTCAGGGCTCATCTGGTTGCACCCAGATGAGTGGTTTTATGTATAAATAGCTTCTGGACTGTTTTTAGCTTGACTTTATCAACTTTACCTGGTAGTTGTCATGAAAATACTTGGTAATTACCTAGTAACTAGTGGGTAATTTACCTGGAGATTACCATGCCATTACCTGGTAATCACACAATAAATACGTATTATTACCTGGTAAATATTTGTAAATTACCTAGTAACTACTGAGTAATTTACCTGGTAATGACCATGTCATTTCCTGGTAATAACAAAATACATACTTATTATTACTTGGTAACTACCTGGCATTTGTCAGGAAAATACTTAGTAATTATTGTGTAACTACTGAGTAATTTACCTGGTAGTTACATGTACTTACCTGGTAATTACCTGGTAAATACTTATTACCTGGTATTACCTGATAATTACCGTACTGTAAAAGGAAGGGTTACCATAAAACCTGACAATATCTATGTGTAAAACTGATTAGATTGCTGCACATACTTAATGCAGTTAGAAGTTGAAAAGAAATATAATTAAGATTTATTTTAGATTTATATTGTGACGGCACAATATATTAAGTTTGGGGGGCGTGGCTCCTGGCATCTCTTTCTAGATGTCTATACTCTCTGGAGCTCCTATGAAACAAAGTCCAAACATAATGACACCTAAGATGATTAAAACATATCATAGTAAAGCATGACAATTATTTTTGAACCATGGATGAAGTCTTATCATAATTGCCTGTCTACTAGTACTGTACACTCACTGTATGTGTGATTTGTTGTGAACGGTGACCCTGACACAGTGTCTCTCTGACAGATACTTGTACTGGACAGACATCGGTTACTACAACCCTCACATAGAGAGGATGGGGATGGACGGCACCAACAGGACAGTCATCGTGAAGGAGAAGATCACACAGCCCTGGGGTCTGACATTAGATTACATCAATGATCGCATCTACTGGGCTGATGCCAAGGAGGATTACATTGAGTTTGCCAACCTGGACGGAACCAACAGACACACAGGTAACGCGCGCACACACACACACACACACACACACACACACACACACACACACACACACACACACACACACACACACACACACACACACACACACACACACACACACACACATACACACACACACACACACACACACACACGTGTGTCTAAGGCTACTAGTTAGTTAATTGACTAAGCTGGATTTCATGGCTGTTTATAAGAATAGCTTTTGCTAATTTTCTCGAGTAGTTGACGAATAACAACGAAAGAAGGGAAATTATTTGCGTTTATAATATACTTAATTGATGCATTTTAACACATAATGTATCATCTCATTTTAGAGGGGGTCCTTATCACAATATTACAAAGAGTACAACAAGTACAATAAGGGTTTGTTCATGCATTGTCATACACATGTAAAGCTACAGATGTGCCACTTCAAAACTTCACACGTTACTGTTCTTTCCCTGAAAGTGCCCTAAAAAAGCATGTTTTCCTCCCTTTTCTGCCCTTAAAAATGCACTGTTTTTCCCCTGAAAAGAAGTTGTCACTACACACCCCCGTTTTTCCCTTCAACAGACATCCATATACATGAGAACAAAAGAATGTGTGTTGAAGGTGTCAGACTCATTATGAGGCGAAAGGTGATTTGAAGATGTCCTTGACCAGTTGCTCAAATTAATTAGCATCATAAAAGCAGTGATCATCAAAACAATTCAGCATTTTAAATGCCCTTCTTTGTCCCTCTTATTGCCCTGGGAATCCCCTGAAAATGTACTGTCTTGGCGATGGAAGGACATGTGAAGTTTTGAAATGGCACATCTGTATATGAACAAAACTACAGAGCGTTACATTACATGCACATGCAGTAACATGCAATAATATGACCATAAGAATTATAATGAACTTTTTTTGTCTTCACTCCTATGCTAAATAAGCAAGGGATAATGCATGGGGAGGTAGTCATTATTGAAATTTAAAGCCCGACAGGGCGATTAACCACCGAGGCGAAGCCGAGGTGGTTAATCGCCCTTAATAAATACATAAATACATTTACCCAAAAGTAACAACAAAACAAAGTATTTCCTTGCTTACGGCAATGAAAGTATTCCATAAGTATTGGGCTGGGCGAACAAGTTCGCCTCGCAAAAACAAATGACGAAATGGAGAAATACTCGCCCCAAAACACACTCGCCCCCCATTCTATTTACTGCCGATTTGCCTGAAATACCGCCGGATTTGCCCCGGGGCGACTGTGTTTTGGGGCGAGCGTTTTGGTATTCCCCCGTTGTTGTGCCACGATAAACAAGGAAGTGCGGTGGATCAAATAGAATCACTTTCCGGTCATTGCATCGTCTATTTCTCACTTCAAATGTTTTCAAAAACATTCTTGAGAGCAACGTTTAGTTGTAAATGACATTGGTTGTTTGTTTACATGGCTGTCATGTTAGATAAAGCATAAAACCAAGCAGCGCAGGTTGGCACAAGCAGGTGCTCCGAGTCTCTGATTACACAGTTTCCTCGTCGGTCTCACCGGTCATTATCATCGGTCATTATCTGACCAATCAGAATCGAGCATTCAACCAAGCCATGTAATAAACAGTTATAATTCACCTTCTTCACAGTTGACACTACAACACAACCAGTAGATATTCAATAATTCACATGAACCAAATATTACCTTGTTTTCTCCTGTTATAGGAGAGAGAGAGAGAGAGAGAGAGAGAGAGAGAGAGAGAGAGAGAGAGAGAGAGAGAGAGAGAGAGAGAGAGAGAGAGAGAGAGAGAGAGAGAGAGAGAGAGAGAGAGAGAGAGAGAGAGAGAGAGAGAGAGAGAGAGAGAGAGAGAGAGAGAGAGAGAGAGAGAGAGAGAGATGGAATAGATTGAAGATAGAAACGGAATAGATTGAAGAGACAGAGAGAGACATGGAAACGGAATAGATTGAAGAGAAAGATATGGAAACGGAATAGATTGAAGAGAGAGAGAGAGCGAGCCATGGAAACGGAATAGATTGAGTCATGTTTTTTGCAATTCAACTTAAATGAGTGTGCATCAAGTGAGGCTTGAACCAGCAACCTTGCGGTCGTGAGGCACTTTTAGGTAGCTGCAACACTACCTATAGTGCTATAGCTTTGTCCAGGCTGATGTTGTTTGTTGAGGATGACAAACGCTTGCCTTCTGTCATGACCCCCTGTTTCACTAACACTAAGATCACTCGTTCACAAACCATTTACCAATGAAGAAATTGTACATCTCCTCAGAAGCAAAACTAGTGAAAGTAACCGATCTACAAGCTCACAAACCATTAAAAGTTGTCAGATTGAAAAAATTGCTGTAGCGCCCCCGTTTGACCAATTGGAGTAAGATTGGTTTCAGTGATATTTGGAATGGCCCTTTACATTTCTGCAAAGTTTCAAAGAATGGTAAGTCTGCATGTATGAGTTATGGGGCAGATGAATAATTGTCATAAAACTGCAATATTCATTGGCTCATTAAAGCTTCATTTTTTCACTTATGGAAGATATTTTGCAAACGTTTTTTGGCATAGGTCCAAAGTTCATGTGTAAAAAGTTTCGTGCAGATTACTCAAAAATCCCAGGAGGAGGTTTTAACTGTTTTTCATATAATTCAAAATGGTGGGAGATCTAAAGGTCAGAGGTCAAAAGTCAGAGTGTGAAAGTTGTTCAGCATGAGGAGACGCATGTGCGCATCGAAGTTTCATGGCTGTAGGTGAAACAGGGCATGAGTTGTACCTGATCAAAGTTGGCATTTTTCAATTGAGTGCTATAGCGTCACCTTTTGACGAAAGATTGTGAGAATTATTTCTTGATCGTTTTTCATGACCATCTATCATATGGCCGAGTTTCATAAAAAGCGACTGCACGGTTCAGCCAGAACTGCCAAAAGTGGCAGAAGAAGAAGAAACGGAATAATGCCAATAACAATATGGGTCCATGCTGGAAGCCTGGCCCCATAAAAAGAGATGTTGAAGATGTTTGATGGCCTTTCCAATCCATGTACTGATTAACAAGTGTTTTCTTGTTAATTGTGGAGTCAGGATTATTCTAAATTGGAGTGAATTGTGATGGTGAGTAAGCACATTTTATAATATTCTGACTCTTTATGTTTTGTGTGTCTGCAGTTGTGAGTCAGGACATCCCTCACATCGTAGCTATAACTCTGTTTGAGGAGAACATCTACTGGACAGACTTGGAGACCAAATCCATCTACAGAGCCCACAAGACTCAGGGTACCAACAAGACCAAGCTCGTCAGCCCCACATACAGACCAATGGGCATCCACATCTACCACCCCTATAGACAACCTGAGGGTCTGTACCACCTACTGTATACAACATTCTCATTATTACTCTTCATGCTGGTTTATGACTTTTATCTGTTTTGAAACTGCTATAGAAATATGACTACCTTCTTCTTCTTCTTCTTCTTCTTCTTCTTCTTCTTCTTCTTCTTCTTCTTCTTCTTCTTCTCTCCACCCTACAGTATCAGGTCATCCATGTCAGACCAACAATGGAGGCTGCAGTCACCTGTGTCTGCTCTCACCTGGAGGAGGCTACAAGTGTGCCTGTCCCCCCTACTTCTGTTGTATGCGCGAACACACACACACACACACACACACACACACACACACACACACACACACACACACACACACACACACACATACACATACACTAGATATATACATACATTACGGGCGGCCAGCCCGCTAGCCGCGCATTTTGGGGGACCAAAATCGTGGGATACAAATTTCCAAAAGAAAAGTACGGGAAAAAAAAGAAGAGAAAAAAGTAAATAATTTTTTTCCTGGGGGTCCGCGGACCCCCGTGGAACATGGCGGACCCCTTCACCTGTTTTTTTTTCATGAAGGTGGTTGCTTGTTTCTTCCGCAAATGTGGCAACACTGATATTTTCTTGTGTTGTGTGCTTGTCTTCTTTTGGCAACATGGCAACACAGATGTAGTTGTTGTGGGGACATGAGAAAGTCGGCTGCGACCCTAACCCTAACCTAGACTAGTCTTCTAGCTGCCAAAAGAAATTACACCTCCACAGTTTTTGTGTAAATATACTTGATTATATCTTGTATATAGTATTGTATGTCTTTAAAGGTCTTGATGAATTGAATACACAGGACCACAATGGAAGCAAAGACCTCAGGGCCTCTTGTGTTATCCTTTTAGCATTATTGTATAACTATATTATTATATTTTTTGCAAACTGTTAATAATCAATCAATCAATACAGCATGAATTGAGAACAATATAAATATAAATGATATAAACATGCAGAAGGAATAGAATGGTAGTTGTTAATCCAACAACTACCATTCTATTCATCTGTTCTTCTCCTCCTTTGTGTCATTTCCAGCTGGAACAGAGCAGACATGTGATGTTCCAGTCTATACTTGTCACAACGGGAACTGTGTTGGTGACACATTGCTGTGTGACAGTAAGGACGACTGTGGTGACGGCTCTGATGAGCTCAACTGCTTTAACGAGTGTTTGAACAAGGAGCTGAGTGGCTGCTCCCAGATCTGTGAAGACCTCAACATAGGCTTCAAGGTATGGAAACAACACTGTTATTTTACACAGATTCCACAAAGACACTAATGAAACATCTGGTCATCATCTCTGTTCCTGTCTCCTTACATGATCTGTTCCTGTCTCCTTACAGTGTACATGATCTGTTCCTGTCTCCTTACAGTGTACATGATCTGTTCCTGTCTCCTTACAGTGTACATGATCTGTTCCTGTCTCCTTACAGTGTAAATGCCAGCCTGGCTTCCATCTGCAGGACGATGAGAAGACGTGTGGGGACGTAGATGAGTGTAGCACCTATCCCTGCACCCAGCGCTGCATCAACACACCTGGCAGCTTCCACTGTCTCTGTGTGGAGGGCTTCCAGCTCAGCCCTGAAGACCCCACCATCTGCAAGTCCACGTCTGGTAAGAAACAACCATAGTCCTGCTTTGAGAGCTGTGTGGATTTCTAAATTTTAACCAACTCAAACATCATGTCTCACTTTCTCCAGAGGTGGAGCCATTCCTCATCTTTGCCAATGACAAGTATCTGAGGAAGATGAACTTGAACGGCTCCAATGACACAGTGCTCAAACAGGTGAAAACCACTGAACATAACAACACATCCTATACAATACTCTGTACAGACTGCTTTAGACATGTTGGAATGTATTCCTGTCAGAGACTAACACAACTACTGTGGTGTGACAGGACTCACCCCATGCAGTGGCTCTGGACTTTAACTATCAGCAGCAGATGATCTACTGGACAGACAACACTCCCCCAAACAGCAAGATCAGTCGCATGAACATCAATGGCAGTGACGTCCAGGTCAGTGTGACAATGACAACAATGAGGACAGATGATGGGGAAGAGAAATCATATTCAAAATGTTTATATTGTTATTCAAATGTTTCAAAATGTTTTGTGATATCACCTTTAATGTGTTAAATGAAAAACAAGAAAACAGAATTTATGGAGGCTCAGCCATGTGCTCCTTGTGAGCCGCGAGGACCAGAGTTTGAATCCGACTCCTTGTCTTGTGTTCTATGTTTCTCCTCTCTCTGCACTTGATTTAGTGTCACTCTACACTATCTAACAAATAAAACACAAAAATGGCAAAATAGATGCTTTAAAATGAAATAAAGAAAGAAAGCTTGTATTGCTCGTTGACAGGTCCTTCACAACACGTTGATCAGTAGACCAGATGGTCTGGCTGTTGATTGGATAGGAGGAAACCTGTATTGGTGTGACAGTGACAGGGACACCATAGAGGTGTCCAAACTAAACGGGTCGTACCGAACAGTCCTGGTCAACACCAGCCTGGACTCTCCACGTGGCATGGCTGTAGATGTACGCTACGGGTAAGAGCACTGTGATGTGATCATGAACCTCATGCTGAATTTATTAACCATCCTGTCATAAACTGAATTAGATCTAAAGCTGATGAGATTGCTTATGTAGCTGCTTAATGCAGATATGAATGAAAATAAAAGGTAATTAACATTGAAGTGAATGGAGCAGCACGTTTTTGGATAGTGTTACATCCTAGTTCCTCTGAGAAGAAGAAAAAAAATTAAGAGACGTCAAAAGACGTTATTGGCAGTGTGGGCTTACTGAAAAACACAGTCAAAAGGCGTCATTGGCAGTGAATGAGTTAAGAAGGGTAAAGGCGGTTACACACCGGCGAATATGTGAATATACGCAAAATTCGGACCCGTTCCGAATAATTAAAAAAAGCTTTTTCGCTTCGCTTTTTTGCTCCATGTAAGCTTGCATTGACTTTATAAGGTTTTTTTAAAAAACGTATTATTCGCATGAAAAAAACGCCCCGGTGTGTAAGGACCTTAATTTACCACAAGGACAATTTAAATAGTATCATGTAAAAGACTGACTGACTGACTGTTTGTCGTTACTTTGTCAGACAGTGTATTATAATTGGGTGTTTCTAGCTGTCTATACTCTCTGGAGCGCCTATGAAACAAATTCCAAATATAATGACACCTTAGACGATTAAAACGAATCATAGGAAAGCATATAAATGCTTTTTGAACCATGGATGAAGTCTTGTCATATTGCCTGTCTACCAATACTGTACACTCAGTGTATGTGTGATTTGTTGTGAATAGTGACCCTGACACATTGTCTCTTTGACAGATACTTGTACTGGACAGACTGGGGCAACAACCCTCACATAGAGAGGATGGGGATGGACGGCACCAACAGGACAGTCATCGTGAAGGAGAAGATCACACAGCCTTGGGGTCTGACATTAGACTACATCAATGATCGCATCTACTGGACTGATAACAGGGAGCATGACATTGAGTTTGCCAACCTGGACGGAACCAACAAACACACAAGTAAAAAGAACACGCACACACACACGCACGCACGCACGCACGCACGCACGCACGCACGCACACACACACACACACACACACACACACACACACACACACACACACACACACACACACACACACACACACACACACACACACACATTTTGAGAAAACAACCTGTAATTACACAGATCATTTTACACTCGCAGAATTAAATTACTGGGCTGGACTTTATGCTTTTGCTCATTTTAGTAGTGGAAGGAAAAACAATGAAAGAAATGAGAACATCATTTACTTTTATATCCTTTATTTTTGCATTTCAATGTTTCTTATAAATGAATGAATGAATATTGTATTTCCGTGTCAAGACAATTTCTTGACCTATCCCACATGGGATTATCAGACAATATAATAATAATCAAACAAAAAACATTGTTATAATATTCTCCATAATACTTTGTTTATGAATGTTATGATATTTTGACCCTTGGTTTTGTGTGTCTGTAGTTGTGAGTCAGGACATCCGCTACATCTTCTCTATAACTCTGTTTGAGGAGAACATCTACTGGACAGAATGGGGGACCTATTCCATCTACAGAGCCCACAAGACTCAGGGTACCAACAAGACCAAGCTCATCAGCACCACAGACAGACCATATGGCATCCACATCTACCACCCCTATAGACAACCTGAGGGTCTGTACCACCTACTGTATACAACACTCTCATTATGACTCTTCATGCTGGTTTATGACTATAATGTATTTTGATCTGTTTTGAAAAGTGCATAATAATACAATTGTATTATTATTAATATTATGTATTATTATTATTGTAATGCCGATAGTTAATAAATTCAGTGGATTCCCTTGATTTTATTGGAGGGCTGCTATGTTGTATTCTGGAGAGGCAGCTGTTGTTGTTTTAGTTTAGCGCACACCTTTTTGCCTCCGTCAGCCTGTATTAACTCATTCAGTGCCAGGCTTTTTCAAGCTTGTTGATCCCTGTGCCAAGGAAAAGGCTATTATTTTACCTTTTCAATTGGTCACAGAGTGTTTGTCTTCAGTGTGATTGATCCCCTGATGGTTGCTTATCACTCACTTCAGGTGTGGTTTCACAAATTTCAACGAGGTCATTGTGACCTCGTTGACATTTGTTTTTGATGTTTGAATGTGGCATGTCACACTCAGAAATACAGGGTTTACAATGGTAGGAAAATTTCGTTTTTTTTCTCCGTTTCACTTTTAACATTGAAGTGGATGGAGCAAAAACTTTTCGAAAATGTTTTTCTCCTAGTTCCTTTGAGATTAAAAAAAAAAAAAAAAAACCAAAAATTAAAAATGTTATTTTGAAAAAAACGTTTTTTTTGGGGGGAGACGTCAAAAGACGTCATTGGCACTAATGGCCAACTGAAAACGGCCGTCAAAAGACGTCATTGGCACTAAATGAGTTAATAGGGAATAAAGTTCAACTGAACCTTATTTTTTTATCTGGACCAGAATCATTCTTTTTGGAAGATTAACTGGCGCTACACTGGTGTCAGAAGTGGGATACATGTCACCAGCTAACTAGTCTCGCGTGGCCAGACTGTTGACTCCCCCAATTTTTAAATGTTTCCGGTCATACAGTCTGGGACTCGAAATCTCTGATCATGATTAAAATATAAAGCGGATGTGAAGCCTCCTCCCCACTTCCGTTTCTTCTTTAAAGTCGCACAAATGTATCCTAATATAAATCAAAATCATCTAAGTATACATAGCTTGCTGCTAAGCTGAAATGGAAATTCAAAAATAAAATGTAAAGATATTTTAAAATATATTTTCGTGAACGGAAGTGCCAGTTTCCTCTCTCGGATTTCGGGAGGTGTAGTTCCAGACTCTATATAGCATTCGGAGATTGTGGAATAGTTAATTGGCTACACGAGACTACCAGCTAACCGGAGGAAAAAGGGGTAAATATCAGGCGGTGAATAGACACATTGAGAAGAAATAAAGAGTTCAGATGACAGAAAAGACGGGAGGAGTGAGTGAACACACATGGAAATGAAAGAGATGGGTGAAGAGTACAGTTTCCCTGCAACATTACAGAAACGTGTGATAAACAAACATAAAATTAATACTGACAAGGGGAAGCCCCGCAATGGACGTGATAAAAACGTCTATCACAGGGAAGAGTTATTGAAGATGCCAGGATTGGAAACTAATGCTGATCCTGTGACATCCTTACAACTCTTACATCTACCTCATGCTACATGCACAAAACCCCATGCAGTGTTAACACAGCTCTACTGGGCCCATTCCTGGTTAGCCAGGCCAGCAAACCAGCTAATACAATACTCACCAGTAAAGCAGATGTGGGCCTGATTAATTGCACTAGTCCTATGTCCAACATTAGAAGCCCCCATGATCCAGATATGTTGGATACTGCAAAGTATGTGATCACTGCTCCAGTTTATAATTTTAACCCCCACCATGTAGCCCATACAGCCATGGCACATTGCCCACACCAATGGGGCATTGCCCATCATCAACACCAAGCCAGAAAATAGCACCCAGGCTATTTACTACTGTGGTCCTGGGTAGCATGGCACCCCATGCCACCCAGTCACCCATGGCAGCCCCCAATCCTTACTATCCCCGCCGCCTGCCACTCACGGATGAAGTTCATGGTTGGGAAGTCCCAGCCAATCGCACAAGCAGTAAATGGTGCATTTATAAAGAGCTTTTATCCAAAGCGCTTTACATAGATTGTGCATTACATTCACCCATTCACACACACATTAATACACCGATGGTGGAGGACACCAAACAGCTCATCAGGAGCAATTAGGGGTTCAGTGTCTTGCTCAAGGACACTTCAACACTAGCTCTGGGGGAACCCCCGAGCCTGGGATCGAACTGGGAACCTTGCGGTTTCCAGTTCACTCTACCTGGCCACTCTACCCCTGATCTGCCCTCTGATGTTATCAAGGCTATGGCAGGAATAACCACAAAAGAGTTTCCCCAGCCAACCCACTACCAAACAGCTGGTGTGATGCATTATGCTGACGTTGCCCAAGTAGATTTGACCCACAGATCTGATCACCTGGAGCAATGGATGGACCGAGCAGGAGAAAACAGGCCAGCTAGCTGCATCCCTAGAGGGAGAGGCCCAGAAGGTGCTCCACTGGATGGGACTCCCATGCTCTACATGTGGCATTGGAACAGTGCTTTGTGTGTGTCACCACTGCTACATCTGCACGGCAGCAGCCAGCAGAGATGGTCCAGAAACCTGGGGAAAGGCCGGGCGTGTTTGCAGCTGATCTCCGCTATCTGGCTCACAGGGGTTACCGCACCTTCACAGAGGAGGTTAGTGTTGCTCACTGCGGAAGCCTTCATTCGTGGGTTAACACCAGAGCGGCTGTGTCAACAGGTCCGGCTCTCCCCACCCACGGGTCTATGCAGCCCAATGCAACAGTCTGCCTACCACACAAAAAGTAATATATCGGCACTCTCAGATCTGCCGGCTTTGCGGTCTGAGAGGCCACATCCTTCGGGAGTGCACACTCACTGATGAAAAGTTCAACCCCCAGCTGCCAGGAAACGAGAATGAAAAAGAGTGACAGGAAGATCTTCTGGCCCAGCTTCCCCTTCCCTTCCTTCTCACAATGAGCATGTTCAGATACCCCCAATGGCCAAGCCGTGGATGGCTTTCCGATTCTGATCCTTAATTGACACTGGGGCCACTGACACCATTATCCACCCCAAGTTGATAGCCCCAGAGAAGATTGTAGAGCTGCCATCAGCCTACAGGTTGTGTGATGCAAGGTGTTTACAGCCCTCCTGGATTGCTGACATCCCAGAGTATTGTGTACTAGGAATGGATTTCTTGAGGCAGGTGGGGTATATAATCTTCCGGATTGATTATAGATATCTTCAGATACACCTGAAGATTGATTATCACTCTGTTCATCTCCTCTCCGATAACCCTCAGTTTTGACCCCACCATATGCAAAGATTGTTATTCTAGAGGTCTTTCAAAGTCTGTTAATATGATGTGGATGAGAGGAGTTCATTGGCAAACACAAGGTGATGTTTCAGTTATAGCAGCATAGACGAAGGACGATGCGCATCCGGGAACACATTGAGGCTCAAACAAGCGTCCAAGTTCAAAATGTTCTGATCCACTTGCATCCAGATTGACAGACACATGTGCTGATATAAGCTGTGGTGGAACCCACAGAGGCATCCGAAGTTGAGTAATATCAATAATCTGTGCTGCGCTTATTTCCACCACTGGTGCATGAGGCCCACTCGTAGCTGGAGGACTGCCAGATGAACAGACAGGACCTCCACAAATCCTGCAGATAACTGTTACCTCTGCAAACATAGCTAGTCTAGCTGTAACCACAAAACGAGAAACAAAAATGAGAGTCGGAGGTGGGGATGGGTTGAAACGAAAAGCCAATCAGCAAATATCTGCTAAAACAAGCTGTGCAATGACATCAGATGTAGGCGGATCCGTGGATCTCTTGTGATTGGTTTAGGGAAATTTGAATCCCCTCCCCCTGGTAATCGCCGACACTGCAGCCAATTTCAGACTGAAGCTCCAAGCAGCTTCAGGCTGATAATCAGGCTAAGATGATCCCCCTTACTACTGATGCTAATACTAATACTACTGATTCATACTAGCCAATGTAAGGCACTGAACCCGCAAACCTCTTACCTTCATCTGTCAGCCCTTGTGCACAGACAGACACTATCTGGTTGTGACTGACGACATTCTTTGCAACGTGTTCAAACGAGGCTGCAAAGGCCTATCTGCCTCCAAGCAGGAACAGCTCTGGGGCCATCTGGAGCAGTACAGAAACGCCATTGCAACATCTTCATTTGACCTGGGCCGAACGCATTTGGTCTGGCACAAGATTGAAACGGAGGATGCCAAACCCATCCGTCAACGACCCCCTCTCTACCCTTTGCCTGTCAGGGTGCCGCAGACCACTGCCTGTTGTTGGAGGAGGAGGAGGAGGAGGAGGAGGAGGAGGAGGAGAAGGAGAAGAAGTAGAAACTTTATTTGTATAGCACCTTTCATGACATGAAATGTAGCTCAAAGTGATTTACAGAGCAAGAATACAATTGCAGAAAAAGTACAAATTATTTAACAATAAAGCAAAAAAAGAAAAGCAAAAGCATAAAACAAAATTTTAATAATAGCAAAAAATGCAGTGAATCAGGCAAAACAGTGAGAAGATAACACAGATATTTAAAAATCAACTAAAAACAAGAGTGAAGTAATAGATCTTGAGCTGTACTTTAAAGCTATCTGTGAAAAGGCTGCCTGTCTTTGGTGTAATGGGAGTTTATTCCATGCTTTCGGTCCGTAGAAGCAGAATGCTGCTTCACCGTGTTTTTTATGTCATTGAAGGCACTTCGAGCAGATCAGCAGTAGAAGACCTGAGGGGGCGGTTTGGAACATATCTAGGCAGACAGTCATAGAGGTAGGAGGGTGCCAGACCGTTGAGAGCATTATAAACAAGTAAAATAAAATAGACCAGGAGATAACATGCATACAAACTGGATCAATAGCGCCCCGTGCCAAACAGGACAATGTGGTATTGCAGGTGAAAGCTGAGTGGAAGAGGAGTGGCACCAAAGGAGGAAAAAATGGTGCAGGTTAAGAACTGGCCGGTCCCCTGCAACCTGAGACAATTGCGTGCGTTCATTGGGTTAGCTTCATATCATCGCAGGTTCATCTGCGGATTTGCTGATAAAACGCTTACTCTACAAAGGCGTCCGTTTCCAATGGGAGCAGGAACAAAAACACGCGTTGAACACAATCAAGGCACTATGTGAGGTCCCAGCGCTCCCTGCCTCTCAGCAAAGGGGGCCAATTTATCTTGGACACAGATGCTAGCAACTGGGAGGCATGCGTTAATCCGACAGACCTTTTCTCCGACTATGTGGCATCCGCGTGCGGTTAGGGTTAGGGTGCGGGTTTGGTTCGGGTTTAGTATTGGAAACGTCGGAGCGCTGCACTGTCGGAGGAATGCGCTGTCGGACTAACGTACTGCACCCCTAGCAACTATGGGTAAACTATCTCAGGTTACCCCTAAGGGCAAGCGAGTAGTCGAATATCACAGCAGGGCCTTGGATGGACAGGAGAGAAGTGATTGTGTCACAAGAAGATAACTATTGGCTGTGACGGATTCAGTCCACCATTTTCGATACCATCTTTGTCAGAAGAGCAACAGAAGAACCCTTGAGTAGGGAATAAAGTTCAACTCAACCTTTATTTGTTTTCTTGACCTGAATAATTATTTTTGGAAGATTACCTGGGATAAGTGGTACGTTAGTAGTAGAAGTAGTATTCTAACATATTATGTCTGGGTTTTCATATTCATTACATCTACAGTATCAGGTCATCCATGTCAGACCAACAATGGAGGCTGCAGTCACCTGTGTCTGCTCTCACCTGGAGGAGGCTACAAGTGTGCCTGTCCCCCCTACTTGTCCTTGACAGCTGATGACAAGCAGTGCAAGTTCAACTGCTCTGACAACCAGGTGATTCACCTCAGGTTCTCTTATGTTACTCTGTATGATTTTATGGGCCCTATTATACACGTCTTAATTACCGCGAGGTCTTAAGTCTTAACTTAAGATGTGGAGGCGTGGCCAGTGCCATTTTGCCATTATGAGTGCGGTAATCTGTGCACAAATGCACAAATATTATCTCTGGACAAACCAACAAATATTCACATTCTCAGTTGCCTATAATTAAAGCATCTCCCCCTTTTGATCTATCTCAGCAGAACAAGTGGACACACATAGGTATGTTTAACAAATTTGCTCAGTGCTGCTACTGCTGCCAAAAAATATCTGACCTCCAAGCAAAAAAATGGTCGATGCGTGACGTGTTGTATGCTTGTAGATCAGATATGTTTGTGCAGCATAAGTGAAAGAGGGAGGACGGGAGCACACCATTTGTTTCACTTCTAAGCTACAGAGAAACGGTTATAAAAACCTTGATTTTATTTTATTTCATGATTAATGAAGGAATAAGCCTTTGAAATGCCATCTAAATTATGAGTGGAACATGAGTCTTTCAGATCGGATGGATTGATTAGTAGGGCTTTGACTGCCAGGCATGCGTGCGTACTGTGTGCCACCCGCCTCCCGACACTTGCTTTTCACGTCATCTTGTTTGATAGAGGGATATTAAAAACATGATTGACACACCAAATTAACATATAGACACTTCACAGATTATAGAGAACTTTGAATTACAATAATCGCTTGAGAATTGGCTTTGCGCTCAGTGCGACTTGTAAAGTATCGATTGCACATAAGATGGTGGCGTTATGACTTAATTACCGCATAAGACCTGGAAATAAGACGTGCATAATAGAGCCCTATGTCTCATGTCTAATTACTGACTCTAAAGATAAACATGTGTCTCCCCCATCAGTTTGTGTGTAAGAACTACAAGTGCATTCCTCTCTCATTGAAATGTGACCTGAAGGATGACTGTGGGGACCAGTCAGACGAACCTGCAGACTGCAGTGAGTTGAGACAGAAAGAATACCAGTATAGTCATAGTACTGTGTTAATAATCATTACATCTGTTGTTTATTTTTATTTTTGTAATCACTTCATTTAGATTTTTTGAGGAAAAAAAAGGAAATCAAACTGCCATTGATGTAAAACAAACTGCATCAGGTCCATGTTTGGAACTGATAGTACTGCTAATTGTGTGATTTAAAAAAAAACATTTACACACAAGATCCTGTGCAGTGGCGTCGTTAGGGGTGGGCTTCGGTGGCTATAGCCACCAATGTTTTATCCAAAGCCACCAATAAAAAAAATAAAAAAAATAATTATATATCTATCACCCTAACCTAACCCTACCCCTAACCCTAAAACCGAAATAAAGTACCAAAAAACAGGGAAAAAAGCACCCAAATCCGCAAAATCTGCGCAAAAAAACGCGCGTGCGCGCTTCGTGCTGCGCGCGCGTGCATGTGCCCGTTGCCTGCGGGGCTAAGCCCCCGACCTAGTAGAGACCTAGCGTCTGATCCTGTGAGTTTTGTAATGATTGGACGAACAATATAGTCTGATTTGTGTTATGCCCCTATGTCCCTTCTTTGCATTTGTACAGCCCCCTAGAGGTGGGCGCTTAAAGTAGGATTTACTTATAAAGACGGGGTGCTGTGATTTTCAGTGATCCCCCCCCTCCTAAAACATAATCATCAGGTATTATGGTTATACTAGATTTTTTCAAAAAAGTGTGCTTATTGACTGCACCAGCCTTGAATTTGAGCTCCATCTCGTGGGCGCTGCTCTAGGTAAACGCCGCTTCACAACTTCATCCATTAAGTGAGTGCGTTTTGTTGACTTGCTGAAAAATGACTGAATTTATGTGCATAACAGTGGGTAAACATGGCCTCTGGGACTCTCTCTTTTATCTTAGCCTGCACCCCATTAAGGTCCGATGCTATCACATCGCTTTCTGACACAGTCATATTTCTCCAAAACTCCAAAAACATTCTCTGCTATAGCAGCAGCACGTCTATCATCACTGACATCATCAAATCCCATAAACGCCTCCTTAACTTAACAGGCCCTTTCACTTGTAGCCACGTAACGTAAAATTACAGATATCTGAGCTTTATTTGTGACATCAGTTGTCTCATCTACTTCTACTGCGAAAAATGGGGCTGCATTATTCTCCTTTTTAATGTCATTTCTGATCACATCACCGACTGCTTCAATCAAATCATTCTGTATTCTGTTTGATAAGCCAGGAAACACAGTGGCTGTCTCCAAGTGTCTCGCTAACATTTCATCTTTCCCTGCAAACGCTTGCACTAGTTAGACCCGGCCCAGGGAGCCCCGAACCCAAATGACCCACACTTTAGCATCCCTCCGCGTGTGATAAGTTGGGGGGGTCCCGTGGCCTGCGGACCGCAGGTACCTGGTGGTACAAGCGGTGCCACGAAAGTCATCACTCCCATTAGCAGGATCTTGTTTCCTCACTGAACATTGTCTTCTTCCCTCTATGGTTCGAGCCGATTTAATTTCTCTTGGCTATGGTTTCGCTAGGTAGCTGGTAGGGACAGGGGGAATCTCGTTCGATTAACTCGGGCACAGCCACCGCTGAGTTGCGGGACAGCCGGGGTGCAGGGCACGACCCACATATACGTAGCTGCTCGCAGGTTCATGTCAAGTTCCCCCGCCCCCAACCCCATCAAGGTAACTTGCCTTGTGGGTCTACAATCGGGAACTTTAGTTTACTCAACTCCTGCGTGCGCCACCTATGTTGTCTACACCCATATAAGTTACTATCCCGGCGTGGTCACTTGGCAGTGCCTGCACGCCCAACTCAGACAAGTCCGCAGTGCCCTTTAAGACAAGCATATGCTACTGGCAGGATCAACCAGGTAGGCCTCCTGTTCCGCCGTGGACTGCGTGCCCAGCTGAGGCACGCGCCGGAGGCGCGGAGGCGCCAAGGCCCCCCCGTGAGAGGGGCGGCGGAGCACTGCGACGGTCACCACATCCTCCTTTACCCTCTACCATGTCGGCGGTATGTTACGGGCGATCGGTGCCCGTGGCCCGCTTCGCAGCTGTTTGGTCGGTCGCCGGAGTACGCGACACAGGCAGAGTTTGAGAAACGAATCTCCGGAGCGCGCCTTCACGCCCCCGTGGCAAACGGCTCTCGGGGACCCTCAGGGCAACTAGGGCAGACGGGGCGTCTCGGTCTCGCTAGGCCGGGGTCGGCCGCGGAGGAGTGCGGAGGAGGCCAGGGCCTCTCTGCACGTGGTCCCTCCGCGCCTGGTCGGGCCCGCAGGCTACAAGCAGCATCCGCCGAGCAACCAGAGGTGTACCAGAGGTGCCGGCGTGGCCCTTGCAAGAGGCGGGTTACGAGGGCCAATCAGTCAGAATCAATCGTGGGTTCCACGGCCCTTGCGGGCGGCGTGGCTCCCGGAGCACAGTGCTTTGACTAGAATGGCCACCGTGGCCGGCGGCGGGGAGGTACGGCGCGGAGATCCAGGGCAAGGGGGCCCGCGCCCGCCGCAATCTGGAGCGAGTGGGCGTCCCGACTCGCTCCAGATTGCACCCCCGGTCCGGATCCAACGAGCCCTCCGCCGTTCCCGGGCGACCCACGGCCCCGGAGCACCGACCGCTTTTCGCCCGAAGAAGAGCAGATCTATAAGCCGAAAAAGTTGAGATTTTCGGCCGGGGGTCCTCCAAGGGTTCCCCGCGGACCTCTGGAGGACATACAAACACATTTTTGATTTTTTTTGAAAAAAACATGATTTTGGGGCCTCGCGCCACCTATCCGCCGCACCAGGAAGGAGCCTCTTCCTAGGAATAGTCCCTACCTATCCTATGGCACCAGTCGGCCCTTCTCCCTGGCTTCCCCCTTCCAGCAGGGATGCCATACTTAGAAAAAAATCAATTTTTTTCCGAAACCTCCAAGATCCTCGGCCCTAGGTTGCACGGGGGCGCCCCCGGAACGGTGCCTCGCGTCCGGGCATGGTCCCTAGCTATCCTATGGCACAAGTGGCCACCTCCCCCCCAAGCGACATTTCATGCAGGGGAGATAGCCGGGAGCCCATAGCCTCGAGGGCCCTCGACACTTAGAAAAAATCTCGACTTTTTCCGAAACCTCCAGTATCTTTGGCCCTGCGAGAGACGGGGGCGCCCCCGGAATGGTGCCTCATGTCCGGCCATGGTCCCTAGCTACCCTATGGCCAGTGTTGCTATGCTCATTCGGGAAGTGCTTGCACTGTATTTTCATGACGTGACGCGCACGTCGCTTAACACCTACACTATAGGTCACACAATGAACAATTGACATGCATATAGGCTAATTCTTATGTTAATGTACCTGGCGTGAGTCGGGAGCCTTTGTAAACTTTGTTGAAGTGTGAATTTAAAGTAGTTTTAAATATATGTGTGTGCCTAGGTTCCGGCACGCCGTGCAAGGCCGTCCAGTGAGCATTGCACCCCTGCCTATGGCACAAGTGGCCACGTTTCCCCCCATACAAAATTTCACGCAGGGGAGAGGCTGGGAGCCCTAGGGCTCGTGGGCCTTCTGGACTTTTTTTCCCAGTTTTTTTCGCCGCAGTTGCCTCGGGCCATTGCCGTAGGAAGCCATTCCCAGTTGGAGGGGATATATTTGTACCGGGCCACGTTCGGGACATGTGCGTAGCGTGCGCAAAAAAAACGGTTCGGGTCGGTTCGGGTTCGCGGCCCACGCGAGGCCGCTCCGCGGCCCACGAATCCCCCCTGTCCCCCCCCTTTCCTACGGCCCTGCCCCAGTCAGCGTCCCAGGGACCGGGGGGGGACCCGGGGGGGAACCGGCGCGTGCGCACCCCCGGCCCGGATCCAACGAGCCCTTCGCCGGCCCCGGGTGACCCATGGTGGTACCGGCCGTTTTAGCCCGAAAAAGAGCAGATCTATAAGCCGAAAAAAGTTGAGATTTTCGGCCGGGGGTCTCCAGGGGGTCCACGCGGCCCTCTGGAGGCCATACAAACACACAATCTTTGTTTTTTTTTGAAAGAACCATTATTTTTGGTACCCCAGGAAGAGGCCTCTTTCCTGGGCATACCTATCCTATGGCATTAGTCGGCCTTCCAGGCACCTGCAAGAAAATCCCCGGAGGCAGGAAGGCAGGGGCCCTCCTCCTGAAGGGCCCTGGACACTTAGATATTTTTCCATTTTTTCAAAAGAACCAGGATTTTGGCCCCTCGCGGCCCCGACTCAGGAAGGAGCCTCTTCCTGGGTAAGGTCCCTACCTATCCTATGGCATAAGTCGGCCCTTCTCCCTGGCTTCCCCCTTCCAGCAGGGGAGAGGCCAGGAGCCCTGGGCCTCCTGGCACAGTGCCGGGTTCGCACTCAGACGCTCTACCCGCCCCGGGAGCCACCGTCCCTGGGCACGGAGGTGGGCCGGGGACCCCTTGGGGGACCATGGACCGGGGACAGCGCCGCCTTGTGGCCGCCGGCGGTATTGCGCCCCACGACAACAGGCTTTTCCAGGCTTTTCCTAGTCTGGGAGACTTCGCCTCAGAGCATGGACAGCAGGGGCGCGGCCACTGCGTTCTGATTCAAATCAACAGCCAATGAAGAAAAGGGGGCGGGATCCACATGCAGTGGGTGTTGCATGTAAATAGGAGCGACGGGAAGCAATTTGCAAAGGTGAGGCACAGACTCACCTGCCTCCCCTGACTTCATTGCTTCACACCTCCAGACCACCTGGAGACCATCATTGTTCAAGTTATTGAGACCATTTGCATTTCACTGCCAGCTAGGAACCTGGCAAAGCAATTTCTCCCCTCTAAATAAAAATGACAACTGTGTTTATAATAATTCTATTATGTTGTATTTCGTCTGAGCAATGTGCGCTGCTGAAAATAACCCCGCCTGGATGCGTATTCACAAAGCGAAGTCTAACACTAGCTACTCAAAGCTTGAATCATGAGCTCTAACCTTTGAATGCCTTTCAACAAAACCATTTGATAAGTATCACCAACATATTACTAATTATGGTGACTGTGAAATTATTGTAATCGCTTGTTTATTCCCTGCGCAATGACATTTATTGTGCGTGGTTCGGACGTATCTCTCTCTCTCTCTCACACACACACGACAGGCAGTAGATGACTCAAAGTAATAGTCTGTGACCAGTGTTGGGTAACATTACTTTTTAACGTAACTTGTTAAATTACAAGTTACTGCCATTAAAAAAATTATCTGTTAGGTTACTGGATTACCCCCTGACAAAAGTAACTTGTTAGAATACTTTTCCGTTACCGACAATTAAAACCCATTTTCGAATAAGTTGAGCAAGGTTGTTACGTTGTATTACTGCCCACCGTCATTGCATGGCCTTATCTATGTCCCATATTAATTAACTCTATGGTTAAAAACAAGAATGATACACAAAAAAGGCTGACGGTGAGCTCTCGTTCTCTGCCATTTCGCATGGCTTTCTGCACATGCGCAGAGCCACACACACACACACACACACACACACACACACACACACACACACACACCTTTCTTCAGTACGTGTATTCCGTGTTGGCAAAATCAAGAGGAAATATGGCTTTCTTTTTTATATCTGAGGGACATCTTTTTAAAAACTAAGGGATTACTTATTTGAAAACGTAACTAGTAATAAAGTACTCCAATTGCTAAAATAACACGGTTACTACGTTACCCAAAAAAGGATACTGTTACTGTAACGGTGGTAGTTTTACCGCTGTTACCCCCAACACTGTCTGTGACGTATGCGGAACTGCCTTTTTGACCTGTGTAGTAGGTCTGTTTGTGGTGGTGATGCGTCATTGACTTAACCTACGAATGTATGAACTGCTCGCCACTATCTCGCCACATCAATCAGCCTTTTTATACGCGTCTTGGCACAGGGTTTCAGACTGCAGGCATGCATTTAACTTTGAAAAGTTCATCTGTTAATCTTAAATAAATATTGTTTACTCTGTCGCTACCAGTGAATATTTTTTAGGCTATAATCATTCATATAGGTATCCATTATAATCATTAATCCATGTAATCATTCAAATGGGTATCCATTATCATTAATCCATGAAATCATTCATATAGGTATCCATTATAATCATTAATCCATGTAATCATTCATATAGGCTATCCATTATAATCATTATTCCATGTAATTGTTCATATAGGCTGATGGAGCTGTTTTTTCCTTATCACCCACACAAAGTACCAGACACTTTCATAAAGGCGACAAAGAAAAGCAGACTCAGAACACAGGCAGCCGTTGGATATAGTGAAATATCTTGTATTAACAGACAGAGAGACTGGGAAGGTTACAGTATCACAGGCATTGCAAGGCATCATCGGTCGTGTCTCTCTCCCACATAGCACGCCAAAACTGGACTTTTACATGGCCCGTTATCAGTTAGGTAACATAAACAATGACATCATAGGATGTGACATAGATGAGTTTCCAGACTTCTTGGATTGGATGAGCGTGATGATTACGTCGTCGTCAGATGAGGATGATGATGGCAGATGATGAAGATGATGATGATGGTGTGACAGTTTATCTTTGGACAAACAGCGTCCATTTGTCTCAAACAACACGTTGACCTCGGCTCTGACCGGTCACTGGTCAGTGGTGACTTTGTTGCACTGAAAGAATGGTTATCGTATCGGAGGGACAGAGATGAAGTGTTCTCAAAACAGACCCTTACTTAACTAGAAATATTGACAAAACTCGAGGAGCCGACAGATAGCAACAAAAAGCCTGTAGCTAGTTTGACCTTGCATAGACAGAGAGAGAATAGGAGAGTACAGAAGCACATTTAACATGACTGAATTAGGCCAATATGACACCATTATATTAATTTGACATTTAAAGCAGGTTTATGACCCTAGACACATTATGATAATTATGATAAGGAGATTATCATAGGATATCCATTATAATAATTAATCCATGTAATCGTTCATATAGGCTATCCATTATAATCATTAATCCATGTAATCATTTATATAGGCTATCCATTATAATCATTAATCCATGTAATCATTTATATAGGCTATCCATTATAATCATTAATCCATGTAATCGTTCATATAGCTTATCTATTATAATCATTAATTCATGTAATCGTTCATATAGCTTATCTATTATAATCATTAATTCATGTAATCGCTTATATAGGCTATCCATTATAATCATTAATCCATGTAATCGTTTATATAGGCTATCCATTTTTCACTCAAGAGTGTAATGTACCGGAACCATTTCCTAAACCCTGTTTGTGTGCCTAATTCAAGCTCACCGCTCCAGCAATCATGCTGTTTTATACGTTTTTGCCATTAAAGATTTTAAATAATATAGGATCTCAGTTACCATTCCAAGTTACCCATTCACTTTCCCAGTTTTAGCCTATATTATATATTTTTTTTACCTGTAGCCGAAACCGAATGAAAGTAGCACTATAGCCAAAATGTGAGGTTTGAGTTGGATTGAAATGTTAATCGATATTTAAAAGACAATGGTATCCTCCGCTGTGCCCCGCTGTGCGGGGGAGAGGGTGTCAGATCGAAAAAATGGTCAATTTGTTCTGAAGTCTGTCTGTGTGTTACTTGGTCTTACTGCCGTCATGCAAGTGTTAAGGGTAGGATTTAACGTTCTTATTTAGACAATCACATTTACAATTACAATTAAAAGGAAACTACACTGCAAAAGTAGATGCAGAGTGTTTTTTTTAAGAAAACAGAATTTCAAATAATAGATTTCAACTAGAAACATTTTAAGTGTGCCTGCCGCTCGCTAAGTGTTTTAACTCCCTTTGATTACTTAAGTCTGCAACTTTGTGTTCGGGAGGTATTGTCAAATAAATGACTATAGAGCATCGCAGTTCCGCCACTTCCTGATGCCGGAAGTAAATACTTGATGCATTTTTCCCATTGACTTTTCAAAAAATATTTATATCAATCAATTTAAGCCTAGAATCAAGCTATCCAGGATAGCGGTGAATCATGACTATAAAACATTTTTTCTGTGATTTATTTTATATTTAATGATATGATATACTATATTTGATAAATACCCTTTGTTTTGCCGTTTTCAATTCTTTTTTTCACAGAATCAAACGTTTTATGGTCATGATTCACCGCTATCCTGGATAGCTTGATTCTAGGCTTAAATTAATTTATATAAATATTTTTGTAAAAGTCAATGGGAAAAATGCATTAAGTATTTACTCCCGGCACCAGGAAGTGGGCGGGAACTGCGATGCTCTATAGTGGGGGGGGATTTGCAATTTGACCCACTTCCGATGGTGGGATTGACTTCTGGTCTTTATCAATGAATTCCTCCATAGGCAGAGTTTCGGGTGTCGAACAGATCCACTTCTGGGTTGCACAATTGAACTCCACACCCATTGTAGGAAGTAAAACAACGGAAGTGGTCATTTTTGCATAAAAATATAAATTCAGGTGTCTTGATTTAGACACTTACTTTGGCAGAGTAACACGATGGCCTCAGCTTCTGATTTGATTTACAATTGTGTGTGGCAGGAGGTGGGTCTTTTATACTCTGAGGGGAAACAGTGGCCAGGTGTCTCCTGATTACCTCTCCTCTCCAATCAGCTCCCTACAAAACAGTTAGGCACACAGTCCTGGCAAAGGCCCCAGGGGGCCGTCACATGACATAAATCACCCAGTTACTTATTCACACCCTGTGAATGTCACATAGAAACCAGCAATCAGCAAAAACACAGAACATCTTTAACCACGACTACAACCAATCCATGTTATCTGTTACAGTGAAGATCATTTATGGTGTAGTTTTTCATCACAGCTGTCCAAGCAAAACAAACGCAAAAGGCAAAGAAAGATACACATGTATTTCAATGAAAGTTACTTTCAACTGTTTACTCTCTTTACAGAGCCTTTCAGGTTGGTGGGAGGAACGAGTAACTGTACTGGAAGATTCGAGATGAAATACCAGGGAGAGTGGAGACCAGTGAATGATCAGTCTGATTGGAACATGAAGTCGGCATCTGTAGTGTGTAGACAGCTGGACTGTGGCTCTGCTGTTTCAACAAAACGTAGAGCTGGTTTCTGGTTTTTGTTTGGTTCTACACCTCCACTTGTATGGGAGATTGGATCTTCCTGTGTAGGTTCTGAGTCTTCACTGAGAGACTGTGTAACAAAGACATCAGACTCCAGGTCCTCTACAAAACTGGATGTGATCTGTTCAGGTAGCACACAATGACTTCAACAATGACAGTAATCTATACAGTCTCTTATCTTTTTTATCTGTATCTATCTATCTATCTATCTAGACATCTAGACATCTAGACATCTATCTACTTATTCCTGATTACCATTTTTGTTTTTTTATTCAGTTTAGCTGCATATAACATTGTTTCTCAATGATACATCTCTTAATGGTTAATGGCTGCAAATGACAGATTAAATCATTAATCAATAGTTGATTCATCTTATCAATTGATAATCAATTAATGATCAATTGATCATCAATTGATCATCAATTGATAAGTGAGATTTGAATCGGAAACACATATGAAGGTGTTGTGTGTTAACAGTTCAAATCTGCTGCTGAGCTAATCAAATGAAACTATGAGGAACTGACCCGGAACAGGAAATGTTCATACCACCTTCCGGAAAAGAGAACTACATTTACGTCTAATTTAAGTCTATTTCCATGGTATATCATCTGTGGAGCTCCCTCTAGTGGAGAGTGCAGATCACTAACCCTGGAACAATACTTGCTTAGTATTTGAGAGCAACATTGTTTACAAACCCATTTTGAAACACTCTCCTAAACTTTGAGTCACCCAAAGCTATACGATTGATTGATTGATTGATTGAATTAAAACTTTATTAACACTATTAACAACAGTACAGGTAGTACACTCAAAGTGGCTAGGTGGAGGGATCCGTATATCCACTGGGACAATAACATTCAAACCGCGAGCAGCCATTTTGGGGCTATGGCCCGTTTTCAAAGCAAAATAAAGAAACTGAGTTAGGAGTGTATTTCTAAAAATCCCATAGTCAGGGTGGATGGATGTCACATCCGACTACTTCTTCTCTGAGTGACGATCGATCATTCCAAAGCTGTGTTAGGCTGCCCCTTGTGGAATTTAACAAAAAAAAAGATTGATAATTGGGAAAGTGCACTAATTCAATAGAACGCAGATCTGCGTCTTTGGCGTGTAATGAGTTAATACATTGCCTGCCAAGGACGGATATATGCGTTCTTTCAAATCCAACACTTCACCACCATGGACGCATATATGCGTCCATTCAGAATCAGAATCAAGTTTATTGTCACATCACAGGTGTGCAAGGTAAAAAAGTGGGTGAAATTCGCCCTCTAGCGTAATCACATGCAATGTGTTAAAGACCAGACCCATTGAGAGATGATGCACTCTTGAGCCTAGACTAGCAAAGTGAGCTGGGAGAAGGTGAGTCCTTCAGTTTCATAGAGGTATGTAGTAGGGAGGAGATGAGTTCTGGAATGGAGATTCTCATACAGTATGGATCTGTAAATTTGGCTACATGGTTGTTGTATTGCTCTCTCTGTCTGTCTGTCTGTCTGTCTGTCTGTCTGTCTGTCTGTCTCCAGAGTCAGTGAGGTTGGTGAATGGGACTAGTGTGTGTTCAGGCAGAGTGGAGGTGAAGTCTAATCAGTCGTGGGTCTCAGTGTGTGAAGGTGACTTTGACCAGCAGGATGCAGAGGTGGTCTGTAGGGAGCTTGGCTGTGGGGCTCCTTCAGTCCTCCATGGGGCGCTCTATGGAGAAGTGAATGCTTCAATGTGGACCAAAGAGTTCCAGTGTGAAGGCAGTGAGTCTGTTCTCCTGGACTGTAGAACCTCAGACTCAACTAGAAACACCTGCTCACCTGACAAGACTGTTGGACTCACCTGCTCTGGTAATCTTTCTATACATGTGACTAAATAAAATGCTTTGGGCCACAAGGAGGCCATGGTCATTTTTTAACTTTTTACAGATTATGAAAGTGCAGAATGTAAGCTTTCAAATGATGTGTTATTTATTAAAGAAGATATGGTCATTTGAATCTTCTTAAGCCAGAATATTTGAAGCACAGAAAATGGCTTCCAGAGATTTCGCATTTAGGGCCTGTTAATTGCCGTTATATTTATCATTTATTTATTTATTCAACCCCTAACCACTCCTCTAATCACCCCCCCCCCCCTCCCCATTGTAGGGGTACGCGATGTGACGATAATAAACCGTGAACAATTCCAATGACTCCACAATCTCCCTTTTCATAGAGATCGCATAGGTCGCGATACAGCGAGTGAGTGCACATTCTATGAGTTGCAGTTCTATACCTTAATTTATACTTCTGCAGTACGGCGGAGTCATTCGCCAAAAAGAACAGTTCTACAAGCTAACAACGTGTCACGACTCGGCGCGTTGTTAGCTTGAAGATCTGTTCTTTTTGCTCATGCATGCTTCCACCGGTCCCGCCCCCTTTTAACAATCTGCTCTTTGCAGCGCAACGCAGTAGCAAGCACTGGACAGACACAGACAGACGGAGGAGTTGTTCCCTAAATAATTCGACATTGGTCTATGGTTGGATATTCCAAAACCAACACAGTGCAAACTAAGCTTATATGCAAAGTTTGCCACAACAATGTTCGAACGTCACTCGGCGTCAGTACTATTTAAACGTGGCCCGTGGGTGAAACAGTGTCCCAGCATAAAGAGTGCAACAACAGAACATCTCTAACACGCAGCCTAACGGCATTTGTGAAAGCAAGTAAGCGCTGGAAAGAGGCAAGATGCGTTAGTATGGTAAATAAAACCGTTGAATATGAGGGTTTCATGAGTCTGCTCAAAATAGTTAATCAGGCCTAATTACTGGCCTCCAAGCATGTGCACTTAAGCCTCTACAAATGATCCAGAATGCTGCAGCACGCTTGGTCTTCCAGCCAAAATGTTCACATGTCTCTGCTCCCTCCGCTCCCAGTTACTGCCCCCCCCACTGAGTACAAATCACTGATGTTGCACCTGATTCGGATGCTATCAATGCATTGAATGGGACATTATCACCTTTTATTACCATTGAATGGGCGAAGTAGGCGACCTACTTACCTACCCGCGATTTATCAGACCATTCATTGGGTGTTATCAAGACATACTGACCTACCACGGAGATGACTTAAATACTTCAGTTTCGGTTTTGGTTTTGGTTGTTTTGGTTTAGGACCATGACGGAGGCGCGCAGTCTCAGGCGAGCTGGAGCCCCGCGAAGGACCACCGAGGGAGCTAAAGCGACCGAGTTGCCGTCCTGAGCGGTGCGACGTTCGCCTGAGCCTACTCAGCGCCGTTGGAGTTATGTACCGATAGGCACAGAATCGTATATATTGTTGTGGGGACTGCTCCGCCTCCAAAGTAGGTCAGTAGTGTTGTGTATTTTCGATCCCAAGAGCGGGCATAATGAAAAGAAAGGTTTCCTGGAAAAGAAGCCTTAAAGTAAGAAGTCCAGAGGTCCAAGGGTTTCAAGTCAGAGCATCTTTTATTTCAGCCTGACGGGCCGTCTGCCATGTGGGTTCCAATCAGCAGCGCGCCCGGTCACTTACAAACACAACAATTTATACACTGTTCACCTTCTGTCAACAAGGGGAGGGGTCAGATAGTTTTAGCCCAGCCCCTGATCCCTGTCCACCAATCACACATCAATTACAGGAATATTGAAAGGGTCGTGGCCGAGCCCCCCGCAACACCCTGATGAAACACATTTTCATTGTCTTTACAGAGTAACAACTTGTCTTATTTCTACTTATCAAACTTTACCTTTACACAAAAGCTGGTATAGTAATTCTTGTCCAACATTTCTCAAGCTTTAAAATGATTCCACACACTTTATACTTCATGGTTGCAAACAACAGTTAGACATACAATGAGTCAAATAAAAGCCACATTTACTCCAGACTGAATCTTTTCCTTAATGACATTTCTCTTGGTTTACAGCACAGGTCAGAGTTATCCAACTTTATTCCTCTCATGTTTTCACACTGTGTTACTTAATACAAAATAAGCTTTTACCAAGAAATAAGAATAATACAGTGTAAATTCAATCTGAGTCTACATGGCCTTACCTAACTTCATCTCTGCCCCCTGTCTTAGAGGGAGGCATGCGCTAATCCGACAGACCGTTTCTCCGACTATGTGGCACCCGCTTGAGGTTAGGGTTAGGGTTAGGGTTAGGGTTAGGGTTAGTATTGGAAACGCGCTGTCGGAGCAATGCGCTGTCGGACTAACATAGCGCACCCGTCTTAGAGACAGAGTAACAGATGTTTCACTTTGACCACCACCCTAGCATAAAGACAATGGTACTGAAATCAACCTCCTGATTAACAAAAGAACTTGGCTCTGTGATTTGTTTTGAGTTCACACTCAAGACCTGGGATCTCCTGTTCAAGGACAAAAGGCAGGATCTTCAGGGTGTGACTAATTTAAATCAGACCTCAAATCTCTTCCTGCCCAGACCCCCACTCTTTTCATTTGTCTTCTAAACTTAAACAATGGCCAGAACTTTTAGAGTGCTTGGGAATGCAAATTGGTGATCACATCCCCCCAGATGGCACAAACAACGGCAGAACTCAAAAATCACCCAGTACAATGTTAGACCTTCCAGTGTTTACCAATTTAGATGGAATATTGTGGTTATATCATGTTGCCATGTTTGAAAGTTTACAACAGTAGCTCCTGATTACGCCCAATGAATGGTCTGACAAATCGCGGGTAGGTCCGTGTATCGCCTACTCATCACCTACTCGCCCCATTCAATGGTCTGATAAAACGTGATAATCTCCCATTCAATGCATTCGAAGCCGGTGGATGTTGGCCTACAAAGCAACCAAAGGTATGACACCCCCATATCTGCAAAGCCTGATCCAACACAGGGAAGCTGTCAGAACCTTCCCTAAAACATCCTCCACGCTCCACACATCCCACACTCTTCTCCCTTCTGGCTCCCAAACTCCCAATTGCAATTAAAACTGCAGACTCACTCCTAATCTTCTACCGTAATCTGACGACTCACCTCATCAGACTCCACCTTAGCCCGTAACAAGTACTTGCTCTAGCCTTGACAACTTCGCAGGCTTATGCAAAGGCTAAAATGTAATTTAGATGGCATGTTATGTAGACAGGTGACAGGTCATTGTTGACCTGGCATCCTATAGTGTATATAGTTGATAGTTTCAATGTAGAACTTATTGATTTATTTTGTCTGGATATTCTACTGTTAGACTGATTATAGGTTCTTGGTTTAACTATGATCCTAGATACTATTTCTATGCATTTGATGTATTACCTTGTGTTGACCTTGCTTACTGTAAATCGCTCTGGATTAAATGCCTACATTGTAATCATTATAAATATAAGGAATCATCATATATCTTCATATTCATAATAAAATAATAATCCTAATAAACAACATGAAAAATGTATTGTGATAAGATTGTGGATTATGATTCTGGCTGAAAGAAATTGTGATATATTTTTGCCATATCGCCCACCCCGGGTCACCTTTCAGTGAGCTGTCAACTCTATAGAAATTTGAAGCAACACATAATTTTCACAAAATACTACCATACTACTCAATAGCCTAGAGAACAATGGTTCTCAAACTTTTGTAATTTCAAGGACCCTATATTTTGTAGCCTATTTTATTTTTATCCACGGATTACTTTTGTACACTCTCAGAATGAAAGACCTGTAATTTGGTTATTTTGAAAACTATGACATAATCAACATTTTAGCCAATGACACGACAAGATGATACAAACGCAAAATTATGAATCAAGCACTAACCTTCACCAGGCTTTCCACACGGAGGAAAACAATTCATTAATAATCCTTTCTGCTGGCAGATCAGAGCAACTTTCGCTATACGCAGGAAGTTACAAAAAGTTAGTTTAGCAACAGTAACGGCATTCTCTCTCCATACCGTGCTCTGACGTGTAAACACAGACACATGCTTGTGGAAATGGCCGGTGCTCAGGAGGGTGAAACCATGAGAACAATATGGCCTTTGAACCAAATGATCGGCCTGTGTTTTTAAGGTACTCTCCACCCCCAAAAGACCCACAGAAACACACACAAAGCAAGCACTGTTTGCAATGTAATTGTAACCATTAATGACTCTAAAACGTTTGGAATGAGCACCTTCAACATTCAAACTGTGTTAATATGGGACGTATTTGGCTTATTGCTGCTATTTCACAACGGCCGACTTGCCTCCAGACCCAGTCACAAAATCTCTGTGTTTGAGTTTTGGACAAAATATGAAGGAATAGTAACAAAACGTGTGCATGCAGAGTTTCAACGGTTCCCAAGATTAGCTGTGCACAGATGGACATACACAGACAGACACACGTCTGTTGTATACGGATAGGGGTGGAAACATAATCTCTGCCTCCTGGCCTCTTGGCCTGGCCTAATGAAAGTAAAATGACTTTTTTACTGCTTACTCTCTTGTCTCTGTGCAGAGCCTGATGATGTCAGGTTGGCGGGAGGAGCCAGTAAGTGTACTGGTAGACTGGAGGTAAAACATCAGGGAGAATGGAGACCAGTGGATGGTGATCATAGTTCTGACTGGAACCTCAATACATCATCTGCAGTGTGTAGACAGCTGGACTGTGGCTCTGCTGTTTCACTAGAAAGGACTCATGGTTTTGTACTTCAACGTTTATGGATCATTCCATCTTCCTGTGTTGTGTCTGGATCTTCACTGAGGGACTGTGTAGATACGTCTGGTTATCCCTACCGTTCAAAGCCATGGGCTACTACTCTCAGACTGGAGGTGATCTGTTCAGGTAACAAACAATAACTGTAATTATCGTGACTTATTCCGTCCATCCGCCGACACGCCCACCACCATCCGTCGTTCTTTGTATATATGTCATACAGTATACATTTCTTTCTTCCTGGCTACACTAAAATGTCTAGTTTTGGGAGCGACTAGTGGAAAATAAATCCAATAGAACTAAGACTAGTGGAGAAGAGATCCAGTAGAACTAAGACTAGTGGAGAAGAGATCCAGTAGAGCTAAGACTAGTGGAGAAGAGATCCAACCAAGTTTGTGAAAACAAGCCCAACAAAAGCGACTATGAGCACTTCAAGCCTATATACAAATACATTGGATACTTGAAAATAGACGATCTACAAGCTCACGTTGTAGATAGGCTATTTTTAAAGAAGACATTTGGGGGGGGTTGTGGAGTATTTTCCAAATCCACACAGATCTTGTATGGGGGTCTATGGCACAACATATTTTCAGAAGGGGGAGGTCTGTGCATCTGCGGACAGATATTAATTTGGGGGTCCTTGCCATGAAAATGTTTGAGAACAGCTGGTTCAAACAACATTAAGAAACAAGGCCAAAAAGCAACTACACTTTCAAGCAACTTTACAGAAAAACAATCCCAAAGTCGCTTATAATAAGCGGTAGGCATGTAACGATTTATCGTTTATCGATTTAAATCGATTCAAAGTGGTGACGATTTAAATCGATACAATAAAATATGAAATTGCGATGCAACCAGCAGAGGGCGCAATCGAGTCAGACTCCCTTCCTTGTTCTCCGCCTACTATTTTGTCCCCTCAGGGCTGCGTCGGTCTTCTCATAGATATATATAAAGGCTAGATGGCTCAAGGGGGCGGCGCAAGCGTAGCTCAACCGCGGCCATCTTGCGACGGTCACTCATAACATTATGTCTATGGTGCATATACTTTGAAATAACCATAGCGTGCTAAATTTTCATCCGATTTTCAAACGGTTTGGTGTTTTGTAAACACCAAAGATGTAGTTATGATACTGCATACTTATAATTATAATCATGTTTTTTTTTTAAATACAATAATATCATAACTACATCATTGGTGTTTACAAAACACCAAACCGTTTGAAAATCGGATGAAAATTGAGCACGCTATGGTTATTTCAAAGTATATGCACCATAGACATAATGTTATGAATGACCGTCCCAAGATGGCCGCCATGTGGCGACGTCGTACTCCATTGGCCAGCAGCGCGGGTGAGTCATCTAGCCTTTATATATATCTATGGGTCTTCTCTTCACTCACTCAACAGCAGGCTATGAACGGCAGAGTGGGGTTCACGTCCTCTCAGGCTATGCAATCTAAACAACTAGGCGATCACACTGCATAAAGAGGGAAATGTGTGTCGCATGTAAACATGTTTATTTGATTGATGAATTGCCCAAACTTTACCGTTTACCCCCTCCCCCGTCTGACGACGTTGTTAGCTGTCTGTTTTAAACTCTGTAGGAAACATACAAGTGATAGGCTTCTAATGAAAATGGCTAATTCTGGAGCGCCTCGGTGCGGCTGCAGAGTGCAATGAATAATAATCTAATTTAATAATTTATTATTATTACTGTACATAAATGTGTTGTTTTATACAGAATGCTGAGAATGTAGCATAGATAAAAAAAATAACTTGTAAATCCCAAGGCTAAGCCTTAGTTTGTTTATTTGAAGGTTTTCTTTATAATTTATTTCATCTGGGATATATGTTTTAAAATTCATTTATTTCATAAGACTTATATATTTAAAGTTATTATTTTACAAATAAAAAAGTATATGTCTTAATGTGACAGTTAATGCATGTACCTTGGGAATAAAAAGGCTTTATTTAATTTCATGTATTAAAAAGAGGATCAGAGAAAATATAGTTTTTTTAAAATACATGATTTTTTGTAAAATAAATAATCAAGGTTTTTCAGTAATTTGTCTGGAAAATAAATGTGCTAAAAAAATCGTAAAAAAATCGTGAAGAGTCGTATCGTGAACCTCGAATCGTGATTCTAATCGTATCGTGAGTTGAGTGAATCGTTACATGCCTACAAAAGACTGAGTAAAACTAAATGAAATGTTGGAACTCACTCTCTCTCTTTCTCTCTCTCTCCAGAGTCAGTGAGGTTGGTGAATGGGACTAGTGTGTGTTCAGGCAGAGTGGAGGTGAAGTCTAATCAGTCGTGGGTCTCAGTGTGTGAAGGTGACTTTGACCAGCAGGATGCAGAGGTGGTCTGTAGGCAGCTTGGCTGTGGAGCTCCTTCAGTCCTCCAGGGGGCGCTCTATGGAGAAGTGAATGTATCAATGTGGACCAAAGAGTTCCAGTGTGATGGCAGTGAGTCTGTTCTCCTGGACTGTAGAACCTCAGACACAACTAGAAACACCTGCTCACCTGACAAGACTGTTGGACTCACCTGCTCAGGTAATAATAGTAATATAAGTAATAATAACAAAATGTGTTAGACATTTTAAGTGTTCCTGCAGCTCGCTAAGTGTGTGCAACCTTGTGTTCGAGAGGTAGAGTCAAATAAATACATTTAGTGCGGGGTAAATTGCAATTTGACTTCTGGTCTGTACCTGGATTCCTCTTAACCATACATGTGGGGGTAGGCAGAGTTTCGGGGTCTCTACGACCACTTCCTGGTAAAACCGGAAATTGCACCATTTCCGGGGTGCATCATTGAACTCCACACCCCTCAGATAGTATGTGGGTGAAGTTTAAAGGCAATCAGACAAACCAGAAGTAGGAAGTAAAAGGACATCGGAGGTCTGTGGGACCACCGACCAAGTGTGAGTCCAATAGCATGCTGGGAACTGGAGTTATGGCTGTGTAAAGCCCAGCCAATAGGAATACAGAGAGGGCAGGGCTTAAGTAATTACAGATCGTCCTTGTCGGTAGTCTAAGTCCTCAAACCAAATTTGGACTTGGTATCATGCTGCGAACTCGAGTTATGGCTCTTTAAAGTCCAGCCAATAGGAATACAGAGGGGCGGGGGCTTAATCAATTACAGCTCGTCCCTATTGGTGGTCGAAGTCCACAAACCAAGTTTCGAGATGGTAGCATGCTGCGAACTGCAGTTATGGCTGTTTAAAGCCCAGCAAATAGGAAGTCAGAGGGGGCGGGGCTTCAGCAATTGCAGCTCGTGAGATGGCAGCATGCTGCCAACCAGAGTTAAGGCTGTTTCTGTTTCCCTTCTTTGAAAAGATTACCAGCACTCACTTTCATCCATTTAGGATCTTGTTTTATTGAAGTCTTTAGCCCCCAGCAGCACTCATATACCGGATGTTTCGGCCTCACCAGGCCTTCCTCAGCGTGTGTAAAACATAAGAAATGGTGTCACCTTTTAAAGAGGACCTCGGTGCAATGCACAAGGTGGTGAAACATTTAGCAAGTTTACTTACAACAATAAGACTATAAGAATAAAATACAAGAAAAAAACAACATTGTCCATATTTTTTCACATTCCTCACAAAATGTTTTGGAAAAATATTTTTTTTTGAAAACATATATTTTTTTTAGAAAACTCAAGCCTATGCGAGTTTAAACCCCTCTATTTCTGTTTCCCCCCATTGAAAGTCATGTTTTTTTTGTTGTTGTTTTTGGCCTATTACTTTGCCGTGGTAACGCGTAACGGCAAGAAAAATAGTCCCACTCCTCTCCCGGCCGATTTGTTTGGAAGATTTCTGGACTGGCTCAAGCTACCCTCTAGAAACCTCTACTTCCTTTTCTGCAGCACTCTAGATTCGAAAGTTGGCTTAATCCATTAAGATTAAGCCACGCATCTGTGTCAGATTTCTTTGGCTATTCAAAAATAGCAGATCTACAAGCTCAAAGCGCTGCACCGAGTGCCACGCTATGAGCTGTAGATCTGCTATTTTTGAAAAGTTGTGAAAATGTGTGCAAATCTTTGAATATATTGTTTTAAAGCGAACATTTTTAACTCAAATCTTTGCTTCTGGGGGGTCCCTGGAATAACATATTTTGAGATGTGGGTCGGCGGCCAAATACATATAATTTTGGGGGTCCTTGACATGAAAAAGTTTGAGAACCACTGATATAGAAACATAAGTTTATTTTTTAAACTGTTGGCTCAAGGCACCACAAGCATGTGTAAAGGTAAATGATGCTTGTACCAACTGGTTCCCCACACCATCAGGAGTGAAACAGGGGGACGCTTTGTCCCCTACCTTGTTCGCTGTATATATTAATGATTTAGCTAATCAAATCAAATCATTAAATTGCGGAGTCAAATGTTGAAGCGAATATGTCAGTATTTTAATGTATGCAGATGTCATTATCTTGATAGCAGAGACAGAATTTGACTTACAAAGAATGCTAACATGTGCAAGTAACTGGTGTAAAAAATTGAGACTTTTGATAAATGAAAAGAAAACTGAAATCATGCATTTTAAAAACCCTGATATGGGGTGGGAACCCAATGAGGTACGGTGGAGTGAGCACATGGTACGTTTGTGGAATAGAATACTGGGGTTGAACACCAATAGAATTGTAAGAAAGGTCTTCGAGTGGGACATTCTGATCAAGGGCGCATGGGCTACGGACATGTATGACATTCTTTTGAGAGCAGGGTATGAAGACCATTTTTATAATAAAGAAAAAGTAGAGAGTATGGTAATAAAGAAAATATTTTTCAACAAGTAAAGGACAGATGGGCTTTGGATATATGGAATAAAGCAAAGCTTCACACTTATTGTGAGATAAAGCATGTCTATTGTCCAGAAAATCATGTATTGTATCATTTGTCAAAAAAGAAACGAAGCCTATGTGCTCAAATCAGGGCTGGCATACTTGGTCTTCATATTGAGACGGGTAGATATGTAGGTACGATTGAGGAGGATAGATTATGTGGTTTGTGTGATCTTAATGAAATTGAAAATGAAATGCATTTTGTTTTGTATTGTCCATTCTACAACTCTATCAGGCAGAGACTTTTTAATAAGGTAGATCCTAAGTATGAATTTGTGTGGTTGGATGACTCAGAGAAACTGAAACGTCTATTTCAACGAGACATTTTTTCATTTGCTTCATTTCTTGACAAGGCCTGGTCAATGAGGAGGAGGGCCATTTACATGTAAAATGGCATTGTCTTATTTTTGTTTTTGTTTTTTATTGTGTTCATATAATTACTGTATGCATGTTTTTATTTATATGGTATGTTATAAGGAAGGACGTACTATGAACAGGAAGGACTGTTAATGTCTTGTTTTCTTTCTGTGTCTTCTTCTTTGTCTTTCGGCTGCTCCCGTCAGGGGTTGCCACAGCGGATCATTCGCTTCCATCTGGCTCGGTCCTCTGCATCCTCCTCCGTCACGCCCACTGCCTTCATGTCCTCCTTCACCGCGTCCATGTACCTTCTCTTCGGCCTTCCCTTCCTCCTCTTCCCTGGCAGCTCCATCTCCAGCATCCTCCTCCCAATGTACTCCCCTTCCCTTCTCCGCACATGTCCATACCACCTCAGTCTTGCTTCTCTCACTTTCTGTCCCAGCGGCTCCACGTGAGCGCTTCCCCTTATGTACTCATTCCTGATCTTGTCCACTCTCGTCACTCCCAGAGAGAAGCGCAGCATTTTCATCTCTGCCACCTCCAGCTCCGTCACCTGCCTGCTGGTCAGTGCCACAGTCTCTAGTCCATACAGCATGGCTGGTCTCACAACACTGCTATAGACCCTTCCCTTCACTCTCGCTGGTACCATTCTGTCACAGATCACCCCAGTCATCCTTCTCCACCCGCACCACCCCGCCTGCACTCTCTTCTTCACCTCCCTGCCACAATCTCCGCTACTCTGCACCGTTGACCCCAAGTATTTAAACTCGTGCACTTTCGGTACCTCCACTCCCTGCATCTTCACCCCCCCTCCTTCCTCCCTCTCATTTACACACATGTACTCTGTCTTGCTCCTGCTCACTCTCATCCCTCTTCTCTCCAGTGCATGTCTCCACTTCTCTAGATTTTCTTCTACCTGCTCCCTGCTCTCACTACAAATTGCGATGTCGTCTGCAAACATCATGGTCCACGGGGCCTCCTGCCTGACCTCATCTGTCAGCCTGTCCATCATCATGGCGAATAGGAATGGGCTGAGGGCCGACCCTTGGTGCAATCCCACCCCGACCTTGAAACCCTCTGTCACTCCCACTGCACACTTCACCACCGTCTCACTACCCTCATACATGTCCTGTACTACTCTCACATACTTTTCTGCCACTCCTGACTTCCTCATACAGTGCCACAGCTCCTCTCTTGGTACCCTATCGTATGCCTTTTCTAGGTCTACAAATACACAGTGTAGCTCCTTTTGTCCTTCTCTATACTTCTCCATCAACATTCTCAGGGCGAACAATGCATCTGTTGTGCTTTTCCCTGGCATGAACCCATACTGCTGCTCGCTGATGTCCACCTCTGCTCTCAATCTGGTCTCTACTACTCTTTCCCAGAGCTTCATGCTATGGCTGATCAGCTTAATACCCCTGTAATTGCTGCAGCTCTGTGCATCTCCCTTGTTCTTAAAAATGGGTACTAGGACGCTTTGCCTCCACTCCTCTGGCATTTTCTCATTGACCAAGATGTTGTTAAACAATCTTGCCAAAAAGTCCACTGCTAGCTCTCCTAGGCAACTCCAGGCTTCCGCTGGTATATCGTCTGGTCCTACCGCCTTCCCTCTCTTCATTCCCCTCATAGCTGCCCTCACTTCCTCCTTGCTAATCTGTAGCACTTCCTGGTTCACTGCCTCCGCACTGTCTGTCCTCCTCTCTCTCTCATTTTCTTCATTCATCAACTCTTCAAAATACTCCTTCCACCTTCCCATCACACTGTCCTCACTGGTAAGCACCTTGCCCTCCTTATCCTTTATCACTCTAACCTGCTGTATATCCTTCCCTGCCTGGTCCCTCTGTCTAGCTAATCTATATAAGTCCTTTTCTCCTTCCTTGGTTTCCAGCCTCTCATACAACTCTCTAAATGCCCTTTCCTTTGCCTTTGCCACCTCTCTCTTCACCTCCTGCCGTGTCGCCTTGTATGCCTGTCTACTCTCTTCATCTCCCATCCTATCCCACTTCTTCTTCGCCAACTTCTTCCTCTGTACACTTTCCTGCACTTCCTCATTCCACCACCAGGTCTCCTTTTCTTGCTTCCTTTTTCCTGTAGACATGCCAAGTACCATTCTTGCTGCCTCCCTCATAACTTCTGCTGTGGCTGGCCAACCTACCGGCAGCTCTTTTCTCCTACCTAACGCCTGTTTCACCTCCTCCCTGAACTCCCCACAACAATCCTCTCTCTTTAGCTTCCACCATTTGATCCGTCGCTCTCTCTTCCCTCCCTGGACTTTCTTCCTCTTGACCTCCACTGTCATCCTACAGACCACCATCCGGTGTTGTCTAGCTACACTGTCTCCTGCAATCACCTTGCAATCCCTAACCTCTTTCAAACTACCCCTTCTACATAGGATATAGTCTACCTGTGTGCTCCTACCCCCACTCTTGTATGTTATCCTGTGCTCCTCCCTCTTCGTGAAGTATGTATTCACTACTGCCATCCTCATCCTTTTGGCAAAGTCTACCACCATCTGCCCTTCCACATTTCTCTCCTTGGCACCATACTTTCCTATCACCTCCTCATCTCCCTTGTTACCTTCTCCTACGTGCCCATTGAAGTCTGCTCCAATCACAACTCTCTCCCCTGCGGGTATGCTCTCTACCACTTCATCTACCCTGCTCCAGAATTCTTCTTTCTCTTCCATCCCACATCCCACCTGGGGGGCATATGCGCTAATGATATTAAGTATTAGCCCTTCCCTCACAAGTTTCACAGCTATCACTCTGTCTGATATTCTCCTCACTTCTACCACTCCACTAGCATACTCCTCCTTTAGGATTACTCCTACCCCATTTCTTTTCCCGTCCACCCCATAGTAGAGGAGTTTGTACCCTCTCCCCATACTCCTGGCCTTACTCCCCTTCCACTTGGTCTCCTGCACGCACAATATGTCTACCTTTCTTCTCTCCATCATATCCACTATCTCACCCCCTTTGCCAGACATGGTGCCAACGTTCAGGGTTCCTACCCTCACCTCCTCCCTCCTCCCCGCTCTCTTCTCCCTCCTCCTCTGGACATGCTCCCCTCCTCTTCTTTTCTTTCTACCTGCAGTAGCCCAATTTCCACCGGCGCCCTGCTGGTCCGCAGCGCCGGAGGCGGTCGTTGTTAACCCGGGCCTCGACCGATCCGGTATAGAAGCCTGTATCCTGATCCGCATAGTTTATTTGGCATAGGTTTTACGCCGGATGCCCTTCCTGACGCAACCCTCCCCATTTTTCCGGGCTTGGGACCGGCACTCTAGGAGTGGCTGGGTTGTTTTCTTTCTGTGTAATGTGTGATATAATCCCATATGGGATGGGCCAAAATGGTGGCATGACACGAAAATAAAACATTTCATTCATTCATTCATTCATACAAACCATACTTTTGATGTGGATTATTATGTTATAATTAACATGCCTTTTTGTTTTGCTGTTTATTCTCTCATATCTGTACAGATGTCAGGTTGGTGGGAGGAGCCACTAAGTGTACTGGTAGATTGGAGATGAAACACCAGGGAGAGTGGAGACCAGTGGCTGATTCTGCCTGGAACCTGAAGTCATCATCTGTAGTGTGTAGACAGCTGGACTGTGGCTCTGCTGTTTCAACAGAAAGGAGTTCTAGTTCTACAGATCAACATGTATGGAGGATTACATCTTCCTGTGATGGTTCTGAGTCTTCACTGAGGGACTGTGGAACAATGGAGTCTGTTACTTCCACTGACAGTCTGGAGGTGATCTGTTCAGGTAACACACAATGACTTCAACAATGACCGTAATATTTATATTAATCTGCTGATATATATTTTTTATCAAACTAATCAGCATAATTGATTCATACCATAAAGTTCATATCAAACCCAAAAATAACTTTTCATTGTATAAAATTGTACAAAATAAAACAGATCTGCTCACTACTGATCCATTTAAACTCTCTTAACACATTCGGTGCCAGAGGTTTATGAAAACAGGGTACATGTTGTGCCAGCATTCTTACCATTTACGCCGCGCTGTTTACGGCTGTAGACGCCACGACGAGGACGCGGATGTAAACGAAGGGTGTGTGCACGATGGAGGGTCCCGTCTATCGCTTGGAACAATAATATTTCTAAGACAATCCACCATTGCAGAGTGATCGCCCATCAAAAATGGCACGTTTCCACCACGTTAAAAAAGAAATAGAGAAAAATGCTTTTCTCAAGGAGTTATAATGGGAGCGGACGGGAGGTATAGTTTTTTTGGCACAAATCCACATCCGTTCTCTCCTTCTTTCAAGCTCCGTGAATCATTCCAAAGTTGCGTTAGAGCGCCCCACGTTGACTGGGTCTAAAAGGTTGTTTTTACCCTCTTCTCTATATTTCTTTGCCCAAAATAGCCGATCTACAAGCTCACAACACAGCTGTGTGTGTGTGTGTGTGTGTGTGTGTGTGTGTGTGTGTGTGTGTGTGTGTGTGTGTGTGTGCGTGTGTCTATCAGGGCTCAAGACTAAGGGAATCCCGGCGTCAAAAACATGTATTTGGGATGCAAATGAATCTCCCCATTAACGCAAACGGGACTCGCAGCTGGGGACGCACAGAAAATAAATATGATGTTTACTGCTTAAAGGTAACCACAGGCAACACATGCTTCTCAGGTAGAACTTCATTGCAAACATGCACCATTTGACGAGGTTAACTTAACACAGCAGAAAGAGATGGAGAACAGACATACTGTCAATCTGGGAAGTGGGAGGAACTATATCCAACAACTACAGTCGAAAAGAGACAATCTACAAGATGTGGCTGACAGATAAAGTCTTACCGTCCCTGTCTCCTTAACTCTTTCATCGCCATGGACTCATTCCCGTCCAATTCTGCCAAGGCTTGAATTCCCGTCTTCCCGTCTTCCCGTTCTTTTATAGTGCTTTTATAAAAGATCGCACTGATCCGGAATTAACGTCATCCGAAGATATCTGCCCCCGTCCACTTCCTGTTTCGCGGTTTCCTGGAAACAGTTAAATCTTGAGTTGACTTGTTTTGCTCTGTATCAGGCGAGACATGGTGTTTTCAACGTGCTCTATCAAAGGAAGGGACAGTCCCGGTTATATACTTTTTTTCTCTGGACGACGAACAGTTATCGCCTTTGTGTTCACAAACGGTCTGACAAGCTATTATAATGAATATAAATATTCTGTGGTCATTTGGGGAGGTGGGAAAGAGACGTGCATTTTTTTCCTCTGGGGTACGGCCACTGATACTGTTTTTGGGAAGGTTCTGGGACACGGGTGAAGTTAGTCTGGAGCCCTGGTGTGTGTGTGTGTGTGTGTGTGTGTGTGTGTGTGTGTGTGTGTGTGTGTGTGTGTGTGTGTGTGTGTGTGTGTGTGTGTGTGTGTGTGTGTGTGTGTGTGCGCGCGATAGTGCTCTTTGTTAATCTCTCTCTCTCTCTCTCTCTCTCTCTCTCTCTCTCTCTCTCTCTCTCTCTCTCTCTCTCTCTCTCTCTCTCTCTCTCTCTCTCTCTCTCCAGAGTCAGTGAGGTTGGTGAATGGGACTAGTTCATGTTCAGGCAGAGTGGAGGTGAAGTCTAATCAGTCGTGGGTCTCAGTGTGTGAAGGTGACTTTGACCAGCAGGATGCAGAGGTGGTCTGTAGGGAGCTTGGCTGTGGGGCTCCTTCAGTCCTCCAGGGGGCGCTCTATGGAGAAGTGAATGCTTCAATGTGGACCAAAGAGTTCCAGTGTGAAGGCAACGAGTCTGTTCTCCTGGACTGTAGAACCTCAGACTCAACTAGAAACACCTGCTCACCTGACAAGACTGTTGGACTCACCTGCTCAGGTAATAATAGTAATAATAATTAATTTGTACAGTGCTTTTAAAAACAAGGTTACAGTGCTTTGTAAAACACAATAGTTAGAGGAAAGTTTCGGAAACATAATAGCATGGCTTAGTTAAATGATGAAAGTATCAAACCAAAAATATAAATATACAAAAAAAATATACAAATATACATACAACATATAAGAATCATAAAGGATCATAAAAACAGGAGACGCGACTCAGGCTGTGGCTTAAGTTATGGTAGTCGTTTCCTACGTCGTATAAAAAAACGTTTAATTAAAAGAATCCATTAGGAATTGACAGAGTTCTGCCTTACTTAAATGTCGACTGCTATCCATGCGTTGTTTGAAAATAGCCGATCTACAAGCTCACAATATAATTTATTTAAAAATTATTATGAGTGACACCTGGGGGGGGACACAGGGACACGGGACGCGGGGATAACTTCGGGAACAGGCGCGCCAGAGGACTGCACGAATGGCCATGGTGAGGTCGCCATTAGAGACACTGGTCATTCGACGGAAGTCACAACATAAACGACCTGCGTTGTGGCTAGGCGACGTAAACCACGATCTAAACGACCTGCACGATGTCCCTCCATAAAAAGGAAATAAGGAGATATAATGAATACAATTGCCAATACCATAAGTATGTTTTAAGAAGTGATTTATACGATGGCACTGACCGTTCTAACCTGAGATAAAAGGTTGAAATACAAACTACACTTTTGGATTTGGATCATTATGTTATAATGAATTAATATGACTTTTCTTTTGCTGTTTACTCTCTTGTACAGATGTCAGGTTGGTGGGAGGAGCCAATAACTGTACTGGTAGACTGGAGATGAAACACCAGGGAGAGTGGAGACCAGTGGATGATTATGATTATTATATATCTGCCTGGAACCTGAAGTCATCATCTATAGTGTGTAGACAGCTGGACTGTGGCTCTGCTGTTTCTACAGAAAGGAGTTTGAGTTCTACACGTCAACCTGTATGGAGGATTACATCTACATCTCCCTGTGTTGGTTCTGAGTCTTCACTGAGGGAGTGTGAAACAATGAGGTCTGATTATTCCTCTGGCATTCTGAAGGTGATCTGTTCAGGTAACAAACAATGACTTCAACAATGACAGTACTATTTACATTAATCTGCTGATTTATATTTTTATTAAACTAATATGCATAACTGATTTGTACCATGAAGTTCATATGTTTAGCAAACCCAAACTTAACTTTTTATTTTATAACATTGTATAAAAAAGAGATCTGCTCACTAATGATCCATTTAAACTCTCTTAATTAACTATTACTGAGTTGACTGGGTCTACAAGGTTGTTACCCCCTTCTCTACATTTCTTTGCCAAAAATAACCGATCTACAAGCCCATATCACGGCTGTGTGTGTGTGTGTGTGTGTGTGTGTGTGTGTGTGTGTGTGTGTGTGTGTGTGTGTGTGTGTGTGTGTGTGTGTGTGTGTGTGTGTGTGTGTGTGTGTGTGTGTGTGTGTGTGTTGTGTGTGTGTTTGTGGTCTTTGTTCAAACTGAATGTGCCATGTTGGATGTCTGTCTGTCTTTTTTTTATTAAAGAATTTAGAGTAGCCAATAATTTTGTACCCTCCATTCTCCCCAATTTAGTCTTTAGTATTTTGTGCCAATTAATTCCTCCTCACACACATCTCTGTGTTGTCACTGCTGAATCCTACTGACTCACCTGCCAGTGAGGAGCCCCCACCAGGAGGACTTAGAGCCTTCGTCCTACTCCCCCCGCCAAACAATCCCTTCTGAAAGGCTCCACCCCCAGCCCGTAGGAGTACATACAGTGACATGTATCACCCTCCTCCCCCCTTCCCTCCCCTGAACAGGGGCCAATAGTGTTGGTGTAGACGCCCGACAAAGCCAGATGCACCACGGTGGATTCTAACCCACAGCCTCCGTGGTGGTGGGCAGGGATTTTACCACTGCACCACCTCAGCGCCTGGATGTCTGTCTCTCTATCTGTCTAGCTTCATGATCTTGTCTATTTGCCATGAAAAGCATTCATGAAATACTGTAGAACTAAATATATTGTAGATTAGAATACAACTCTCTCTCTCTCAATGTATGAGACCTGGGTAATTAGAAGGGGAGAGGTATTGCTAGGGATAGAACGCACCCGTTATACAGTCAATACCACCTTTAACCACCAGGACGACGGTACACAGTGCCAATGTTGCAGGCTAGGGCTTCAAGATCATTTGTCCCTACAAGTATAGGACTCCTGAACAAACAGGCCCCATCTCAGTTCTGTGCATACAATGTAATGTGATGCCTCTTGAATCATGACTGGTTGCCTTGTCTAGCTGTATGTATTTTGTAATTATGTTATGTGTTTGTGATTTTTTTGTATCCTGATGGCTGCTTGGCACAAAATGAATTTCCGCAATTACAAATAAAGTATCTCTCTCTCTCTCTCTCTCTCTCTCTCTCTCTCTCTCTCTCTCTCTCTCTCTCTCTCTCTCTCTCTCTCTCTCCAGAGTCAGTGAGGTTGGTGAATGGGACTAGTATGTGTTCAGGCAGAGTGGAGGTGAAGTCTAATCAGTCGTGGGTCTCAGTGTGTGAAGGTGACTTTGACCAGCAGGATGCAGAGGTGGTCTGTAGGCAGCTTGGCTGTGGGGCTCCTTCAGTCCTCCAGGGGGCGCTCTATGGAGAAGTGAATGCTTCGACCAAAGAGTTCCAGTGTGAAGGCAACGAGTCTGTTCTCCTGGACTGTAGAACCTCAAACTCAACTAGAAACACCTGCTCACCTGACAAGACTGTTGAACTCACCTGCTCAGGTAATAATAGTAATAATGATAAACTTTATTTGTATAGTGATTTTACAAACAAGTTTACATAGTAAGGATGCCCCGGTGGATCACACAGTGAGATCACACATCATGTAAACAAGATCCTTATCACAGCTCATCCTGGTTCAAATCCATCCCTCTCTCTCAAACCTTTTCTATTAAAAAAAGAACACTTAAAAACTACACAAGTTAAACCAATATTAAAGGGAGGAAAAAAAAGGCCTTAACATAAAAGTGTATTTTTAGAAGTGATTCAGATGACACTGACACTGCCTTAGATGAAAAGGTGAAAGACAAACTAAACTTTTGGTTTAGATTCTTATTTGATAATGAAAGTAATATTACATCTTTAATTTACTTTAAAGAGAGTAATTTAGTTTACTCTCTTGTCTCTGTTCAGAGCCGGACGATATCAGGTTGGTGGGAGGAGCCAGTAAGTGTACTGGTAGACTGGAGATGAAACGCCAGGGAAAGTGGAGACCAGTGGATGAATCTGTTCATGGTATGTCTGTCTGGAAACTAGAGTCATCATATGTAGTGTGTAGACAGCTGGACTGTGGCTCTGCGGTTTCAACAAGAAGGAGGTCTGGTTCTACACGTCAACCTGTATGGAGTATTAAATCTTCCTGTGTTGGTTCTGAGTCTTCACTGAGGGAGTGCAGAGTAACAATACGGTCTGAAGATTTAAAAGGCACACTGGAGGTGATCTGTTCAGGTAACAAACAATGACTCTAACAATGACAGTAATCTATACAGTCTCTAATTGTGTGTGTGTGTGTGTGTGTGTGTGTGTGTGTGTGTGTGTGTGTGTGTGTGTGTGTGTGTGTGTGTGTGTGTGTGTGTGTGTGTGTGTGTGTGTGTGTGTGTGTGTGTGTGTGTGTGTGTGTGTGGGGTTATGTCTCTGCTGTTATATATTTCAGTTAAACACATAAACCCTTGGGTCCCTCAGGGCTCAATACTTGGTCCTCTCCTTTTTTTCCCTCTACACCAAATCTAGAACAAACAGTCTAAAACAAAACAAAACAATAACATAGGGATGTCAATATATTAAAATATTTAATCTTGTTTAATACATTAATTTAATCGTTAATCATAATTCCTTTTTTTCTGTTCAAAATGCACCTTAAGGGGATAAAATGCAGTGTTCCAAGTGTCTCTCTCTCTCTCTCTCTCTCTCTCTCTCTCTCTCTCTCTCTCTCTCTCTCTCTCTCTCTCTCTCTCTCTCTCTCTCTCTCTCTCTCTCTCTCTCTCTCTCTCCAGAGTCAGTGAGGTTGGTGAATGGGACTAGTTCATGTTCAGGCAGAGTGGAGGTGAAGTCTAATCAGTCGTGGGTCTCAGTGTGTGAAGGTGACTTTGACCAGCAGGATGCAGAGGTGGTCTGTAGGCAGCTTGGCTGTGGGGCTCCTTCAGTCCTCCAGGGGGCGCTCTATGGAGAAGTGAATGCTTCAATGTGGACCAAAGAGTTCCAGTGTGAAGGCAGTGAGTCTGTTCTCCTGGACTGTAGAACCTCAAACTCAACTAGAAACACCTGCTCACCTGACAAGACTGTTGGACTCACCTGCTCAGGTAATACATCTATTAATTAGCTAATTCATTCATTTAGGTAATAGTAATGATGAGAAAGCACACTGCCGAGCACATATCCCCACACATCCCCACCACCACATATCCCTACCCAGAGCTGTGTAAGAGGCAGAATGTGACAATAGCAGGGATGATGAGATTGCACATCCTACTATCCTACTATCCTCCTATAATTTGAGTAACCTCTGTTTGTCTGTCGTGTGTGTGTAGTGGTGAAGCTACCCGGTTCTCCTCAGTGGCTGGAGCAATTGCTCTGATTTTGCACACAGCCATTGACCATTACCATCTGAACTTATAACTGTGAAGCCCGTTTTTCAATTTCATCAAATCTCAGCTTCTTATTTTTGTTCTTAAGATTTGTTTTTGGTATTTTTTTTATTGGAGAGGGACAGGGAAAGTATGTCGACAGGAAGAATGGGGAGAGAGATGGGGGAAGACATGCAGCAAAGGCCGTCGGGAACGGGACGCGAACCCGCGGCACGCTGCTATTAAGGATTTGCAACCAGGGTGCCTAGACCGCGACGCCACGGTCTAGGCCATCTCAGCTTCTTATTAGCGTTTATGTGTGAAACAATGTCGCCTCCCGGGTTGCCAGATCATGTGCGCATATCCCCCCACGGATGCGTCGACCGGGTATGGTCTAGTAATTATAAATAACACAAGAACAACAGAGAAAGACAATATGTTGACAACAATCAGTTTAAACAGTTACATACAAAAAGTGTGTTTGGAAGAAAAGTCAAAATGGCGGAAAATCTCTACAGACGCAAATGGCCAATTGTTATGCATCTATGCTCATTCCTATGTTAATTCACCTGGTGTGACAACCGGCAGTCAGCAGCCTTTGTAAACTTTGTTGAGGTGTGAACTTCAGGGTTGTTGAAAAATCGATGCATGTGCGTGCGAGTGCTCCTGCTAAAAACGCTGGTGCGACGGCGTGTACCGCGTGCAATGAACACTGGTTAGCTAGCACACATAGAGCATGCGCAGGAATGTTATTCATTCATGTCAGAAAGCCCGCCAGTGAGCATTGTTGCTGTGCCTTTCCTGTAACTACCCTTGAGATTCAACCAGAAAAACGTCTACTCTTACAATAACGTGTCTTCATTGAATGAACCCACAAACACAAAGTAATACATGGTGTCAGAACTGGCTTGGAAGAGAAGAGGATGTTAAAAAGAATTGGAACGATACACAGAATCCACAGAGAAAAAGGAATGCGAGGAATGTAAGCTGATGCAATAACCTGGCTGAAAAGGACGACATTGTTACTAATTGTTCAGCACATGTATTTAGCAAGCGGCCACCGATGTGGTCCGGGCCTGACCCTTTACGAGGGTTGCATTTTTTAAAGCAGTTGATCACATCCTGCTCGTCAAAGAAAGATCTGGAGGGGGGGGCAGACAGGAGTCTATTCCTGATCTCAGAGTGATTTACACTGAAGTCATGGGTGTCGAATCTAACATAGAAATCATTGAGGCTCTGAGCCAGTTGTTGGTCACAGTTGTAATTGGCTAATATGACCTTTTTTCTGCCATTTTCTTTCAGCCCTGTTATGGTTTTCATACCATCCCAGGCAGAGCCCAGGTTATTTGCTCTAAGTTGGCTCTCGATTTTCTTCCTTGTAGATCTTTTTACTAGCCCATACTTCTCTTTTAATTTATTTTTGGATACTTCTCAGTTCTATTGTGTTTCCCTCCTTAAAGGCCTTATTCTTCTTCTGCAGAAGAGATCTAAGGGAGTTAGATACCCATGGTTTAGAGTTTGGGTACACTTTGATGGTTTTCTCAGGAATAACAATGTTCTCACAATACAAAGACCAGCTAGTAACAACATCTGTCAGTTCATTGATGTCGGTAGAGGACTCAGAGAACATGTCCCAGTCTGTGCCCTCAAGGAGGCCTCGGAGGGTTTCACAGGCGTTGTTATCGTTCCAGTTCTTAATGCGGATGCTCTGCACTTTACCACTTTTTAGAGCAGTGCGGTAAACAGGAAAAAGGTGCACACAGTTATGATCGGAGGCCCCCAGTGGCGGGAGGGGTACAGATTTGTATGCGTCCTTGACATTACCAAAACACATGTCTAAGGTTTTGTTGGACCTAGTCGGACATGTTACATATTGATGGAAGTCTCTGAGAGTATTTTTCAAAGACACATGGTATATATATTGGTAAAAATATTTCAGTTCCATATTTTTACTAGGTGCTCGAAGAGCGCCTGAGTCTACAGAGACACAGAGACATCGTCGACACCTAAGCGACACCTAAGCGACACCTATTTGTCATTGGCTGTCCTGGCTGTCCTTCACTCCTTTAAGCCAATGGCGACACGAATGGGGAGACTAAGCGACACCTATTTGTCATTGGCTGTCCTGGCTGTCCTTCACTCCTTTAAGCCAATGGCGACACGAATGGGGAGACGGCCGTCCTCCGCAGTAACCGCCCTCCGCTCCCCTCATTCACACTCACTGCAACAGTTGCAGACAGTGCAGCCAAGTTTTACTGCAGTCTCAGGCAGGAGGGTTAGCCTAAATGCTAGCATGCTTCGTTAGACCTGGGACTTTAATCACACAACCTCAAGCCCACAATTTCCACAGTCCGATGGCTTAGTGGAACGTTATGTAAAAACAGTGAAAAAAATGATGTACAAGGCAGCAGACAGTGGAACTGACTTCTACCAGAGCCTGCTCGAGTGCACAACGCCACTCGAGTGCGGTATGTCTCCAGCCCAACTCCTCATGGGACGTCTGCTGAGATCAAACTTACCCATCCCAGAAAACCTGCTCAAAACAAAAGAAGGGGAGAAAGTGAGGCTGATCAAAGAACAACAGAAAAAAAAGCAGAAGTTTTATTATGACAGAGGAACACGGAACCTACAGTAGCTGAACTACGCTCTGGTGACCAAATAAGGTTGAAGGACCGAACATACACATGGTCACAGAAAGGGACTGTTTTGAGGCAGGTCCAACCAAGATCATACACCATTCAGACAGGAGGAGGAGTCAAGGAACAGTGACTGTTGAACAACCTCAGCACACAACTGAGAATCCATCCACAGAATCAAGGTCAATAAGTCAGAAAGTCTACAAGGACTGTAAAACCTCCAAAGAGGCTGGTTGTGACCATTTAATGACTTTTTATTGCAGAGTGATGTGTAAAAAAAAAAATAATCACACCCTGTGTGAAGGAAGCGGTGCCTTTGGGGCGGGGCTTAACTCATTTCAGTTCGTCCCTATTGGTGGTCTGAGTCCACTTACCAAATTTGTACTTGGTAGCATGCTGCAAACTGGAATGATGGCTGTTTAAATCCCAGCCAATGGGCAGACAGAGGGGGCGGGGCTTAAGTAATTACAGTTCGTCCCTATTGCTGGTTTTTGTGCATGTACAAAATTTGTACTCCGTAGCATGCTGCGAACTTGAGTTATGGCTGTTTGAAGGCCAGCCAATGGGAAGACAGAGGGGGGGGGGGCTTCAGCAATTCATGCTGGTCCCTATTGGTGGTCTAAGTCCACATACCAAATGTGAACTTGGTGGCATGCTGCAAACTGGAGTTATAGCTGTTTAAAATCCCGTGCTCATCCCGTGCTCATACGGGCGCTGGGGGTCCCTGGACCCCTCTTTGATAACTTCATCAATGCATGCTCGTGCCTATTGGTGGTCTAAGTCCACATACCAAATGTGGACTTGGTGGCATGCTGCAAACTGGAGTTATAGCTGTTTAAAATCCCGTGCTCATTCATCCCAGGCTCAAACAAACGGACACACAGACAAAATCATATATAGAGCGGTTTGCACCGCTAAAAAAGGAAGTGAATTGTGAAAACTGAATCCTCTGTTTTTGTGTATTTGTTTTGGAGAGAGTAAAGCTTATTCAAGTTCTTAATTGAAGTTCATGTTTGGTATTTTCTGTAAAGAAAAGAACATTACTGTGATTTTAAGTTAACTTAAAGTAACACAGATTGGTCAATTGTGAATGCTACTGTTAAAATGCAGAGTGCAATAATTCATTTAATTTGATAAAAGTAAACCGCCAGTGAACATAGTTGCTGTGCCTCTCCTGTAACTACCCTTGAGATTCAACCAGACTCTTTCAATAAATTGTCTTCATTGAATGAACCCACAAACACAAAGTAATACAATGCATGTCTTTCTTTTTGTTTCTTCTTAGGTAACATATAGGAGATTTTGTGTGTTGTCATGCAACTGCCTGGCTTCGTTTGATTGGAGAAACGGAGTCATGTGATAGTGTCTTCGGCTGAAGTCTCTCTGACAACAGAAAACAATTGACAATTGGATTGAATAAAGCTAAAAGTTAAAAATAAAGGGAACGAGCATAATGTAGTCAAATGTAATGGAGTGAAAGTAGTGTTTCTTCTCAAACATACATAAAAACTGTGTTAGAACTGCTCGTCCAAGTACAATTTATCTAAAATGGTACTTGTATGATGTAACAGAGTAAAAAATGTAAAGCTTTACTTCCCACCAGACTGGGATCACATCTAGGCAAAGACAGCAACCTCCATATCTAAACACATTGACATAAAATAATAAAGTATTTAGAGCAGGCAGCTCTAAAGCACTGCTACCCCAAGCTCTCATCCCAGGTCGTATCACCCGGAGCTTAATAATAAAAAAATAAAAAAGCTAAAGAGCATCATCTATCTGATCATTATGAAAATAATATGATCTAAAGGAACCAGTCCTCTGTGTGGTTTAAACTCCATACAGTACAACACAACACAGACTTATGAAATAAACTCATATTGTGATCACACTTAAAGTTGTGGACTCTATGGCAGGAAACTGAAGGTAAAACTAGAAAAAGTGCTCCTTGGAGCACACGTCTCCGCCAGGTCAGGTAGGTAATTTTGGCCTCCTGGTGGCGCTATAATAGGCCAATGGGAAAAGGGTGCCATTTCTTCTTAGGCCGTGCACGGCAATCGGACACTGCATTCATGATTTGAGGCATTTTGTTCTAAAAATGTGTTTCGCTATAAAAGGCAAATGTGAAAAATGCAGGGCAAAGGTTTTTCCTTGGCCTCTAGAGAGTGTGCAAACAAACTTTTACACAGATCGGTGCAATTATAGGTAAAAACACGAATCGGCCTGTTATAGCGCCACCATGAGGCTGATTTGAAAATGTTCAAATGGTAGTTCTTCCTCGGCCTAATGGGAATGTGCGTGCACAATTTCACGGAAATTGCATGCTGTGTTCATGATTTGAGGCATTTTGTTCAAAACGGAGCACTCCTGCAAACTTTGGAAGACATTTTTAGCCAATCAGGATGGAATATGAGAAATCTGAAAGACCTGTTTTGTTTAATGACTATAGAGATACTGTGTACCGATTTGTGGGATTTTTGGACTAAATCTGTAGGAGTACTGTCCAAAAATGTGTTTTGCACAAATCGGCCTCCTGGTGGCGCTATAACAGGCCCTTTGAAAAATTTGGGGCAGAGGTTCTGCTCTGGTATCCAGGGACTGTGTGTGCACAGTTTGGCTGCGAGCAAGCCAACGGTGCCGGAGATTAGCTGTACACAGACAGATCGAATAACGGACGGACGGACGGACGGACAGGGGGTAAAACATACTCTCTCCTCGCCATGCCTTTCGGCCTGGCGGAGACAATGAGTGTGATTGGATGAGTGGATGTGAACGTGGAGCTGAGGCGGTCCAATGGTCGGCCTCCAACAACTGCACTGAGTTCCCTGGTAGAACTTGCTCTGCCCATGTCTGTGCCAAGTGCGACGCTCATTTACAGACCATTATCAACGTCATGTTTAAAAGTGTTGTCCAGCAGACTGATCACATACACATATATAATAACCCTCCAAAGTAATGGTATAAAGTAATTAAATGTAAGCTAACAAACTAAACTGCACAATGTAAGGACTAACTTAAACATAAAGTAGTGCCATTGTTCACAATGTGTTGCTGGGTGACAAACCAGAGACCACCTCAGTCTCTTCAGCAGGTCACCAGTTCTGTCAATAAGAAAGTGGGGGGGGGGGATAAACGTGTACTTGTATTGTATGTAATATAATGGTGTATTTACTGTTGGAGTTAAGTTACCACTGATTATTGTCTTTCGGCCTTCCGTCCGCGTGTCCTGTCTGTCCACGAGCAGCTAATCTCTGGCGCCGTTGGCCTGGTTGCTGTGAAACACACTCCCTGGATCATGCCAAACGGAACCTCTGCCCCAAATTTTTCACATGGGCCTGTTATAGGGCCACCAGGAGGCCGATTTGTGCAAAACCCATTTACTCCTACAGATTTTATCCAAACGTCATGCAAATCGGTACACAGTATCTCTATAGTCATGTGATCAACACGGATCTGTCCAATATCCCATATTCCATCCTGATTGGCTAAGGTTGGCTTCCAAAGTTTGCAGGATTGGTCCGTTTTGAACAAAATGCCTCAAATCATGAACGCAGTTTGCGATTTCCGTGAAATTTCACACGCACATTCCCACTAGGCCGAGTAAGAAATAACATTTTCACATTGGCCTGTTATAGCGCCACCAGCAGGTCTAATTTAGCAAAACACATTTTTTGGAACAAAATGCCTCAAATCATGAATGCAGTGTCCGATTGCCATGAAAGGCCTAAGAAGAACATTTTCACATGGGCCTATTACAGCGCCACCAGGAGGCCACAATAACCTACCTGACCTGGCGGAGACCTCTGCTCCTAGGAGCACTTTTTCTAGTTTTACTGTGTTCTGCTGCTTAAGAGAGTGTGGTCCATTTGGTTACAATTGTACACGCTCAGGGTTAAATTACCACTAGGCTGCATCAGCGCTCCTGTTTTCTGACCTAAAGGGGCGTGTTTAACATCTCCGGCGAGAGAATCCGTGTGATCCCATTGGTTCACCGATCTGTCCGTCAGCCCCCGCCCCCGCCCCTGCCCCCGCCCCGTCAACACAACATTGCGAGCGACGCCCACTGCACTCTGGTTGGTTGGGGAAATGAAACACTTCCTATATCGGGTACACCGGGTACACCGACGCGCTGGTCCAGGCTTTTATTTTTTAGCAAAACTAAACAATAAAAGCCTGGATAAATTACCACTGACAAGTTTTTCATTGAACACAATAAAAATAAACGATAAAAGACACACAAAAAAAGGTTTTTCTTTGTTTTTAAATAAATTAATATTTCTTACTCTCTTGTTTCTGTACAGAGTATGATGTCAGGTTGGTGGGAGGAGCCAGTAAGTGTACTGGTAAACTGGAGATGAAACGCCTGGGAGAGTGGAGACCAGTGGATGATGATCAGCATAGGCCTACCTGGAACCTGAAGTCAGCATATGTAGTGTGTAGACAGCTGGACTGTGGCTCTGCTTTTTCAACAAGAAGTAGTTCTAGTTCTACATATTTTCAACCTGCATGGAGGATTAGCTCTTCCTGTGATGGTTCTGAGTCTGCACTGAGAGAGTGTGGAAGAAGGAGAAGGTCTACTTACATGAAGGTGCAACTTACAATGGAGGTGATCTGTTCAGGTAACAAACAATGACTTTAACAACGACGGTAATCTATGCAGTCTCTAATTCTGTCTGTCTGTGAGGTCTTCACACCTCCAGACCATCTGGAGACCGTCATTGTTCAAGTTAATGGGATCATTTGCATTTCACTGTCAGCTAGGAACCTGGCAAAGCAATTTCTCCCCTCTAAATACAAATGACAACTGTGTTTATAATAATTCCAACCCGAACCCACATGTCTCTATATGTTGTATTTCGTCTGAACAATGTGAGCTGCTGGAAATAACCCAGCCTGGATGCATGCGTATTTGGCTCAAAACGAAGTCTGACACTAGAGTATCACCAACATGTTACTAATTATAGAGAATGTGAAATGATTGTAATCGATTGTTTATTCCCTCTGCAATGGATGAATGAAATGTATAGTGTGTGGTTCGGACGTCTCTCTCTCTCTCTCTCTCTCTCTCTCTCTCTCTCTCTCTCTCTCTCTCTCTCTCTCTCTCTCTCTCTCACACATGGCAGGCAGGCAGTAGAATCCTCAGTGTTGATGACTCCGAGTACCAATGTCTGGCGTATGTGGAACTGCCTTTTTGACCTGTGTAGTAGGTCTGTTTGTGGCGGTGATGCGTCATGGACTTCAGTCCTATCAGTTTCAGTGTATTTTTATTTATAATGCAACATCACCCCAAGGGGTCTCTGTGCACTTCACAACAGATCATACAACAAAAAACACAGTCCTGCACGTATGGTCAAACAATTACCATGCGGCAGTGCACAGCTGAAAAAGTACAGATCGGCAAAAAATATTTAAAAAAATAAATGTAAATACAAATTTAGAACAATGTTTAAAACCACATGGCAAGACGAGGTGGTCATAGCATTATATTCAATACAACTAGGGGGAACCATAATGCAAGGAAAAAATATGGAGTTTTGGCCTTAAAAATGTCCAGAGAGTATGCATCTCTAACAGCTGGAGGGAGAGCATTGCAGAAGTAAGAGGCATGATGTGTGAATGCTCTGCCCCCAACTATTATTTTATTATTTGTTGTGAGGACACCAGCATCCTGGGAGTGTAGTGGTCGTCCAGGGATGTAAAGGTTTTATTCCAGTCATAAGTCATACGCGTCTTGGCACAGTAGCTGTGAGAGAATTCATAAAAATCGTGCACTTGGTGACAAGTTTTAGATTTTTTTGCATTGTGTTAGGTATGGGCTTAAGGTTTTCAAAAAACATCGCAAGCAAGCTCGCCCCCTAGTGGTCGGTTTGCAAAAACTGATTTTTCAATGGATTCTGTTACTATTGGGTATGCTAAATTACAAAACGTAGGAAAATGGAACTCCTAGAAAGGCATCATTTTCAAGCTGGTGGGAGCTTAAAATGCCAGGAGCTTAAAATGCCTATAAGCTAGGAGGGAATATGTGCCACCTTGAAAATGATGCCTTTCCAGAAGTTTGATTTTTCCTACATTTTTAGTATGTTTTTTAACATACCCAATAGTTACAGAATCCATTGAAAAATATCTTCTATCAATTATTTTGGGTTTTAACCATATACTGACAAATCTATTATATTACTACTATAATCTTATCTTACTACTATAATTGACAAAAGTTCTGAAAGTTCGTCAGGGATTCGCAAGCACAGGATCACTCCACATGCCTCCAAGACCTGCCACATACTGTTGATCAGAGACCTCGATCAGTGATCAGACTCTTGGCTTGATTGATTCTCTGATGTGCCCATCAGACCCTCAGCCTGATCTGGCAGGTTGCCATAGCAAGCAGATACAGGAAGTCTGACCTCTTTATCACATGACATGGTTTGGAGGTTGGGAAGTTGGGACTAGAGGTTATGGCCGCAAAGCAAAGCAAAGCGGAGAGGAGAGGAGAGGAGAGGAGCCGAGAGGAGAGGCCAGAGGGGCCGGACCTGACAGCAAAGGTCGCCGTCCTGGTTCATAAATATCTCTCACAGAGCCATGCCACGGAAAAGAAAACTATCTCTGGGCCGTTTGACCCGAGACGCCAAGCGCAAGCGTTTGCTTCGTGCAGGAGAACATCTAAACGCAACACACTGTAAAAGCAAGAGAGTAAAGCGTAAAAGGACCACAAAAAAGGACAGAAACTTCAGAAGAGCATGGACACTTCCACAACAACCCACACAAATAGTTGACTTTCACACACCAACCATGCTGTGTTCCCTTGGCAAACATCAAAAGGTCCTGTTGGTAAGAAGTCCTTCCGTGACTGTTGCCAGTATGGAAAGACTGCCAGAGTCGCCCCCCTCCTGAAGAAACCGACACTTGACCCCTCTGAAGTCAAGAACTACAGACCGGTTTCCCTTCTATCCTTCCTATCTAAAACTCTCGAACCTGCTGTCTTCAAACAACTGTCCTCGTACATCCACCAGAACAACCTCCTGGACTCCAACCAGTCTGGGTTCAAAGTGGGTCACTCGACAGAGACTGCCCTCCTGGCAGTGGCGGAGTCGCTCAATGCCGCTAGAGCAAACTCTCTCCTCCGTCCTGATACTCTGAACCTGTCTGCAGCGTTCCACACAGTGAACCACCAGATCCTCCTCTCCACCCTCGAGGGGATGGGTGTCTCAGGCTCTGCACTCTCCCTGTTTGCATCCTACCTGACGGGTCGCTCCTACCAGGTGATGCTTAGAGGGTCTGTGTCAGAACCACACAGGCTCGCTAATGGGGTTCCCCAAGGCTCGGTTCTGGGTCCTCTTCTTTTCTCTCTCTACACTACATCTCTTGGTGCTGTCATCCACTCCCATGGCTTTTCCTACCACTGCTATGCCGATGACACCCAGCTGATCCTCTCATTCCCCTCCTCTGACACACAAGTGGAGGCACGCATTGCTGCTTGTCTGGCTGATATCTCGGAGTGGATGTCGACGAACCACCTGAAGATCAACCTGGACAAGACCGAGCTGATGTTCCTCCCGGGGAAGGGCTGTCCTCACCGAGACATGGCCATCACCATTGATAATGCTGTGGTGACGTCAACTCGGACTGCGAATAATCTGGGTGTGACCTTGGACGATCAACTGTCGTTCTCGGCTAACATCGCATCAGTGACACGGTCCTGCAGATTCCTCCTCTACAACATCAAGAGGATTCGCCCCTTCCTCACGGAGAAGGCAGCCCAGGTGCTCATCCAGGCTTTTGTCATCTCCCGCCTGGACTACTGCAACTCCCTCCTTGCTGGTGCTCCGGCATCTGCCATCAGACCTCTGGAGCTTGTTCAGAAAGCTGCGGCTCGTCTGGTGTTCAACCGCCCCAAGTTCTCCCACACAACTATCCTTCTCCGTTCTCTGCACTGGCTCCCCGTAGCGGCTCGCATTCAGTTTAAAACCCTGGTGCTAGCCTATAGGGCAGTGAAAGGAACAGCTCCTTCTTACCTCCGGACTATGGTCGATGCCTACACCCCTGCCCGACCACTTCGGTCTGCCACCTCGGGGCGACTGATTGCCTCGTCACTCAAGGGTCCTTCTGGTCGATCGACACAGTCACAACTTTTTTTCTGTTCTGGCCCCACAATGGTGGAATGAACTTCCCACTGATGTCAGGACAGCAGAGTCACTGCCCATCTTTCACCGCAGGCTGAAAACCCACCTCTTCAGGAAACACTACCCTTCCTCTTCGCCTTGCCTACTTGTTGTTAACTAGTTGTACGAACGCTTGTTTTATTGTTGTATTGTTTTATTGGATCTTGTTTAGTCGATACACTTATTTGTTTTAGCTCTTGCTCATTTTTGTCTCATCTGTTTAAGAAAGTAGGTAGCTGATATATGTCACTTTTACCATAGCGCTAGGTATACTCTTGGTTGCTTGTTTTTGCAGAAAATGCACTTAAGACTTCTGGTGATTAGTAGTTTTCGTTCCCTACCTATGTTGAATGTCGCTTTGGATAAAAGCGTCTGCTGTAAAAAAAACAAAACAACAACATCCATCCAGAAAAATTGCACTTGTAATACATAACTTGTGCTTGTATCTTATGGTTTGTGTTCGTACTTTAAAAAAAATTTTTGGGGGTGTTTGTAATGTGTTAAACTATTCTCCAGTCAATGTGAATAATATGTTCCAGATGCAGGGAATGCTTGATTCAGGTTCCATGGCCTGTACTTTCAGTGAAGAAGCAGTGGAAAAGATGCTGAGTGAAAAAGTATTGTCAGAACCAAGACCTCGAGTACGTCAGGATCCAAGATGGCGGCACGAATGTTACATGCTCTGCTAGGTTTTATGTTTCTATGTTTTTAAGTCATCTATGCCTCGCGAATTTTATTGTTGCTTCTTTTTAGTGACATTTTAAACATAGTTCGGTGTTATCGTGATATCCTGGGATTTATTTTAGCTGAAGTTTAGGAAATAGTGGATTGTCTACCTCTGAGAAGCCTGTTCCACAATCCGCCTGGTGTCTGCCGGCTTTGACCCGGTGTACGACGCTACTACACCTCAACCGAGGGGCTGTGTCTGTGAGGCCAGGGTGTCCCCTGGACTGTCTGCTCCGTTCCTGTCTGGTTGGCCTTGAGTGCTGGGATCACCCTGGGTGGCAACTCTAGCTCATCGTAGCTTGTGCTGCTCACTAGGCATAGTGTTTATACCACCGCTGGCTGTGGCAAAAACGCTAGTACAATTATAGTGTTTCTCCTCGCGGCTACTCGGCGGCCGTGATCTCGCTATCAACGGTGATTCTGCGCCGGATCTGCTCTGCTGCTGCTGCTCGGAGGGCTCGCCTGCCCTGCTGATCCGTGGCTCTGCGTCCTGCCTCTTCTCGGCCTTTGTGAGGAGGGACTGCGGTGGATGTGTGGATATAAACGGCGCCTCCAGGTTGGCTTGTGCGGCAGTCTCGTCTCTCATCTATCTCTGGCTTCTGCGACGGCGAGCACTGTTGTTGTTGCCGGCGTCCTCGTGTTGGCATGCTAGTTCAGATGGCACGCTAATCTCGTTGCTCTACTGTGCTACATAGCCTGTCGAATTGCGAGGCCTCCAGCCTCTGCCCTGCTTCTCTTCCACGGATTGAACAGTTTCTGTACCTCGGATTCGGCCCGTTCTCCGTTTCCCCTCGTCGCCTCCTCGGCTGTTGCTGTTGGATTACAGTTCTCCTCCTCCTGCTCCAGTACGGCGTATGGTTGGTCGCACAAAACACAACTCAAAACATTCTGTGGTTGTTTTGTTTTAATTTCATTGTTTATGCTACATGCTTCATTGAACGTTGTGCATAATATTCTGTGGCTGTTTTTGTTTTTGTTTTCATTGTATTGTGTATGCCCTGTGGTGAAATGTTTAACATGTTGCCTTGCAATATGTTGGCTGTGTTGATTGTCTCGTTGGGCATGGGTCTCATGTCACTGGACACTCTCCATCTGGGTAACACCACTTCTTTGCCACACTCGAACCTAAACACTGCTGGTAAAACACGCGTTACATCCGGATTTCTGGAAAATGTACTTTGGCCACAAAGACCATGTAAACGTGTTTCTCTGAATTGCTTTTCTCAGCCTGCTTTGGATATGGTGATTCTTGGATTATGGCGCGATCCCTGTTGTACTGCTCACTCTTGCATGTCTTCCTCCAGAGCCCCTGGTGTTGTTTCAGTGTTTAGGAGAACATCAACAAGGTTGTTGATTTTACTAATGCTGTTTATCTCAGGTAATGTACACATTAATCCTGGACCGGACCCCCTCTTTGAGGCCCTACCAATGTTGTCTACCCCCCATGATTTTAGCTGTAGACACGGCCTAGGCTTCCTCCATTTTAATGCTAGAAGCCTGGTGCCTAAATTGCCCACTTTTCGTTGTTGGTTTGAAATAGCCAAGCCTGATGTGGTCGCGGTTTCAGAAACCTGGTTAAAACCTGGCACTACTGATAATGTGGTTCGTGTGCCTGGCTATAATATCTATAGAACCGATCGTAAAGGCAGATGTGGGGGAGTTGCTCTGTACATCTCTGATAGATTTCAAGGGTCTGTTCTTCATTCTGTAACTATACCTAGGCAGTTTGAATTTTTAGCCGTCCAGATAGTTGTGGCTAACTCTCCTTTGACTATTATCTGCTGTTATAGGCCTCCTTCTGCATCTAGTGAAGCTATGGGAAACCTAGTAGACTTAATTTCTAAGTGTACTAGTTCCGAGATTGCCCTTCTCGCTGATCTGAATTGGGATTGGTTGACTGATAAATCTGCTAGTTTTAAACAGCAATGTGATTCCCTAAATTTAACACAGATCATCCATAGCCCCACTAGATTTAACCCTGCCAGACCGGATGGTGACACTCTGATTGATATTATATTAACAAATGCAGCGCACAAATATGTTTCTATTGGTGTGTTTGCAAATGATTTGAGTGACCATTGTACTATTGCTTGTGTCAGGAATACTAAGCTGCCCAAAACCAACGGCCTGACTGTTATCAGGCGCTGCTTTAAACACTTTTCGGAACAAGCCTTCCTTCACGATTTGGCTGCCATTGACTGGTTTCGCATGTCCTTAATCCCATCAATGGATGAGGCCTTTCGGCTCTTTCACGAACAGTTTCTCCATTTGATGAACAAACATGCACCTCTCAAAAAAATCAGAATTAAGAACCGAGCAAATCCCTGGTTTTCAAGGAATCTGGCTGATCTGATACATGAAAGAAATAGGCAATGGTCACTTGCAAGAAAGTCAAAATTGGCTCACGATTGGCTTCTATTTCGTGTCTTGAGAAATAAATGTACGGTCCTCACCAGGAAGTTGAGATCGGAACATTATTTATCTCTCACTAGTGACACCTCCAGTAATCATTGTCAATTCTGGAGAGTAGTTAAAACCCTTCAACAGAAAGGAGTAGCAGGCCCACCGCCTAAAATTTCGGGTTGGTGATTCCTTCACTTCGGACAAAAAATGTATGTCTAATACTTTTAACATGCATTTTAAAAGGGCGGGACACATCTTTGATGAGAAAAACGCCAAAGCTCCTCAGAATGAAGCCCAGGAAAATGCTGGCTCATCTGTTGTTTCGGATTTTAGTTTTGATTTCTCTCCCATCCTGGTTTCGGATGTTGTCCATGCCCTGTCCACCCTAGACCCTAAAAAGTCTGCTGGCCCAGATGGCCTTGACCCTTTCTTCTTAAAATTATCATCGGCTGTCATTGCTCAACCTGTTACTGATTTGTTCAACATCTCTCTATCCACCCAAAGTTTACCAGAAGCGTGGAAACAAGCAAATGTTTCCCCTCTTCTCAAGGCTGGTGACCCTTGTGACGTAAACAATTATAGACCTATCTCTAACCTCTCTGCCTTGGCTAAGATCCTAGAAGGTCAAGTATCAAAACAGGTAAAAGGGTTTCTTGATTCACATCTTAAATCCCATGCAGTCAGGTTTTAGAGCAAAACATAGTACTGTAACGGCGTGCCTTAATGTTATTGACGACATCAGGGCAGCCTTGGGTAAAAAATCTTTTTGTGCTGCCTTATTCATTGACTTGAGCAAGGCCTTTGACACCGTGGATCCTCATGTATTGCTCAAGGTCCTTTCTAATGCTGGTTTCTGTCACAATGTGCTAGGCTGGTTCAAAAACTATTTAATTGGCCGCACACAGTGTGTTAAATTTGGTGACACTGTTTCAGATTCCATCACCCTTGAGAAGGGAGTCCCTCAAGGTTCCATTCTTGGTCCATTGCTTTTTCTGTTATATGTCAATCATATTTGCAGTCAATCTAAGCATTGTAAGTATCACATGTATGCTGATGACACAGTTCTGTATTCCTGTGCCCCTTCTCTTGACGTGGCAGTGTCAAACTTGGCTTCAGATTTTGTCTCTCTGCAGCATGAATTGGTAAACAGCAAATTAATACTAAATGGCCAAAAAACAAAGGCCATGCTATTTGCTCCAAATAGCACCATCTATAGCCCCCCAAACATCACCACTCTCGATGGAGTAACCATCGAATGGGTGGCGCTATACAAATACCTTGGGATTTGGTTGGAGAACAAGCTAAACTTCAATCACCATATTGAAGCCTTGGCAAAGAAGTTGAAGTTCACACTGAGCTTCTTCTATCGAATGAAATCCTGTTTTTCTTCTGCCTCAAGGAAAAGGCTGGTCACTAGCCTTTTTATGTCGCAACTTGATTATGGAGATGTTGTGTACCGATTCGCCTGTTCCTCAACATTGGGCAGACTTGATCCCCTGTTTCATGCTGCACTGAGGTTTATTACCAGCTCTACCTACAGGACACACCATTGTATTCTGTACTCTTTAGTAGGATGGTCATCCTTAGCATCTCGCAGGTTGCTACTGTACATTGGTACACTTTTATCTACAAAGCCATTCTTGGTAATCTCCCTAGTTATATTGGTTCAACATTTAATTTAGTCCAAAATTCGCTTAACCTCAGATCAAATGCTTGGATGCGCTACGTCATACCAGACACCAAATCTGAGGCAGGGAAAAAGAGCCTTGCATTTTTTGGGCCCTGGTCATGGAATGGCCTACAGACCAGACTAAAATTGGCTTCTTTGATCCCCCTAGTGAGTTTTAAGAGGATTGCCATGGGCACATTCTCCAGCCACTGCTCCTGCTTTGACGAGTAGCAAATGCTTTGATCTTAGTTTTGTATTAGTTTAATAGTTTTAAGATGTATTGTTGTTATTAGCCTTTTAATAATTAGTCTGTATTTGGTGCTATTGGTAGTAGATTTTCGGTATTATGGATGTTTGTCTTTGTTATGTCTTGTTATGTTGTTACTGGCAGAGCTGTGTAACATTTATTTGCCTCTTCTCTTGGCCAGTGCGCACTCGTAAAAGAGACATTGGTCTCAATGTGATTTTACTGGTTAAATAAAGGTAAAAAAAAAAAAAAAAAGACCGATGACTCAGGAAGTGGTTTTAGTTGGGTGTGGAGGAAAACTCACTAAACCGAAGTGCATGTACAAAGTAGAACTGAAGGTGTATGGGGAGAGCTGCATCGTTCCAGTTCTTGCCAGGCCAGCGAGATGATCTCATCATCGGCACGAATGTGATCAAGTTTCTCATGCGCAAGTTGAAGAACAGCGATGATTACTGGCGGCTTATCTCCGTTTGCAGTCTTTCCTCATCCCCAGAGTGTGAACAGTTCTTGGACCTCAAGGCGAACACGTCCCGTTGGAGGGGTGAGGAGCTACCGGACAAAATTGGCACAGTCAAGCTCAAGCAGTCAGTCACTCTTCTAGCGATGCAAGAACACCTAGTTTGGGGTAAGCTACCTAACGATACTCCCATGTCACCAGGAAGCACTGTGATAGTTGAGCCGACCTCATCCAAGTCCATGCCACGTAACATCATGGTTGGCCGGATCGTGACACCTCTGTGGGGTGATATGTGGGTCCCCATGAAGGTCACCAATCTGTCTGATAAACCAGTTACGCTGAAGAGGAACTGTAAACTGGCAGACGTGTCCCCCTGCTTAGCTGTGGAAGATTTTGAGCTCCTCCAAGGCTCTAGTCAGATTGACAAGGCTGTTCCAGGCAAGCACCATACACCAACCAGTCCTTCAGATCTCGAACAGAGGCTGCGAAATGTTGGCCTTGACAAACTTGACATACAACCTTGTCATACTAGCCACACAGGAAAGGAGAAGTTAGTCCAACTGCTCGAGAGTTACAACAATGTCTTCTCCAACCATGAAATGGACTACGTTGAGGCGAGGGGCTTTGTCCACCGCATTCGACTTACCGATGATCGCCCATTCCGCCTTCCTTACCGGAGAGTACCCCCTGCTCACTACCAGAAACTACGTCAAGTCTTGACAGACATGGAGGAGCAAGGGATCATTCAGAAATCCGTGAGTGAGTATGCCTCACCACTGGTGATGGTATGGAAGAAGGACGGAAGCTTGAGGATCTGCACCGATTTCCGGTGGTTGAATGCGAGAACACTCAAAGACGCCCATCCCCTTCCACATCAGTCAGACTGCTTGGCTGCCTTGGGAGGGAACACCTACTTCAGCACGATGGACTTAACGTCCGGCTTCTACAACATCCCCATGGCTGAAGAGGACAAAAAATACACGGCCTTCACCACACCGCTAGGCTTGCATGAGTATAACAGGATGCCGCAGGGACTGTGCAATAGTCCTGCCTCATTTATGTGCATGATGCTGAGTATATTTGGGGACATGAAATTCAGCAGTCTGTTATGTTATTTAGACGACTTGCTTGTTTTTGCATCAACTGAAGAGGAGGCCCTACAGAGACTTGAGGTCGTTTTCCAGCGCCTGCGAGACCACAATCTCAAGTTGAGTCCTAAGAAGTGTCACCTGATGCGATCGTCTGTCAAGTTTCTGGGTCATATCATAGATGGCGGCGGAGTAGCTGTGGATCCCGCAAAGGTGGAAGTCATATCCACAATGTCGAAGTCTGATCTCATGGAAGATGACGGCTGTACACCCTCTGTACGGAGGATCAAATCCTATTTGGGCATGGTGTTCTTCTACCAGCACTTCATCTCTAATTGCTCTTCCATTGCCAAGCCACTCTTTGCTCTGACTGCTGGACAAAAGAGACGAGGAAGGATGAAAGTGAAAGTGAATGTGAAGGCAGGAACCTTCAGGAAACTGAAACCTGAAGACTGGATTCCAGAGTGTGACATTGCGTTTATCAGTATTAAAGAGAGTCTGCTGGACTGTGTGGTCCTTGCACATCCTGATTTCTCACGTCCCCTGATTCTGTCAACTAATGCTTCCTTGGACGGGCTTGGCGCAGTGTTGTCACAAGTAAAGCCCGTCCCATAGCTTTCGCAAATAAGACACTGAGCAGCTCTCAGAAGAATTATCCAGCTCACCGGCTTGAGTTTTTGGCGCTGAAGTGGAGTGTGTGTGACAAATTCAGCCATTAGCTGAAGGGCAATTCCTTCACAGTATGGATGGACAATAATCCACTCACATACATAATGACTAAGCCCAAACTCGACGCCTGCGAACAGCGATGGGTCGCAAAGCTCGCTCCTTATATGTTCGGTCTGAAGCACATTGCAGGAACCAAGAACCTAGTGGCAGATTCTCCCATTTGCCAAGACAGTTGGGCGTAGACTTGTCACAGAGTCCTACGGCAATCTGCTTGCTGAATCTGATGAAGTTGTAGAAAATGGAGTTCAGGATGTCTTTTGTTTGAAAGACCGGACGAAGAGGTCGAAACAAGGTGCTGTGACTCAGTCCCATTGTTCCCCGCCCCTGTGTAACAACATTGTGAAAGCTGTCCTTGATTCTCATGACCACTGGGATGCAGCTGCAGAGTCCAGGGCGACAGAGTTGATCCTGTCCGTTCAACACCTTGTTCCACCAGGGCAGGATCTGCTACCTGCCTTCTCCCTAGAATACCTCCGAAAAAGCCAAGAGCTTGACCCTGGCATCTCTACAGTCATGCCTTTTCTGAGTCGACAGAGGAGACCCTCAAGGCAAGAGAGAGACGGTCTGGTAGTGCTCTGGTACTCATCAAGCAGTGGGAGAGACTTAAGGTCATTGATGGAGTGCTCTGTAGAGTCACCAAGGATCCCTTGAGCGAACAGAAGAGGCGTCAGTTTGTCTTGCCACAAAGTCTGGTAGACAAGGCCTTGTGTGGTGTGCATGACTTGGCCGGACATCAAGGGCAGGCTAGAACGATTTACCTGACAAGACAACGCTTCTTCTGGCCTAGAATGGAGCACCAAATTAAGGCCTATGTGAAGTGCTGCCAGAGGTGCATCCTAGCCAAGACACCGGATCCTTCTGCCAGAGCTCCGCTTGAAAGTATCAGGACCTAGTGTGGACCTAGTGTGTTTGGATTTCTGGTGTGCGGAAGATAGCAATCAGCGTTCAGTAGATGTTCTTGTCCTGACTGATCACTTCACAAAGTTGGCCCATACCTTTCCCTGCACAAACCAACAAGCAAAACAAGTTGCTAAGAAGTTGTGGGATAACGTCTTCTGTGTGTATGGGTTTGCGGGGCGCATACATACTGATCAAGGAGCCAACTTTGAGAGTGAGCTCATCGCAGAACTGCTTGAACTATCAGGAGTCTCCAAGTCACACACTACAGCCTACCACCCCATGGGGAACGGAGGGACTGAGAGATTTAACAGGACTCTGGGGGGTATGCTCCGTTCACTGCCACTGAGAGAGAAGGCCAAGTGGCCCCAGCAAATCCAGACCCTGACATTTGCATACAATGCGACAGTGCATGAGACGACTGGGTACGCACCCTTCCACCTAATGTTTGGTCGGGTTCCAAGGCTCCCCGTTGTTCAAACAGGTCTTACACGACCCAGTGGTTGTTGACTATGGCAGCTATGTAACAACGCTTATGTCCCACCTCCATGAGGCAGCAGACATTGCTCAAAAGCATGCCATCAAGGAGCAAGACAAGCAAGCCAGAGGTTACAATCGAAAGGTCAAGGGGATTTGCCTGAACGTGGGAGACAGAGTACTCCTCGCCAATAAAGGCGAGAGGAGAAAAAAGAAACTTGCGCACAAGTGGGAACCAACAGTCTACACTGTCATGGACAGTAACCCGCAGACTCATGTCTACAAGTTGGAAGATAACAAGGGGAAAACAAAGGTAGTGCATCGCAACCTTATCCTGGATATCAGCTTCCTGCCCATAGAGTCTGCTGATTTTGTCCTGTTTGTTTTCTTTTATTGAGATGTTTTTTTTTTCATCGTTGCCATTTTTTAAAATGTTTTGCAGTGCTGTAAGTGATGTACTTACTGTATGTGCTCACGAGTATGGTTTGGGACTCAAGTAGGCCGGGTAGTTTGGTGTACACGGCACCAAGCAATTCTAAGAGGGACTGAGGGTTGATCACCCTTTTGATTTCTCTGAACCTGTGTACCAGGTAGCTTCTAGCTGATTGTAAAGATGGTATCTTATCTTTATGTGAACCCGTGCCAGTTTTAACACAGTGTTAATGTCCCTGTCAGTGTTATGTCCTGTCAGCCGCTCAGGATTTTGGTGTAATTCAGGAGGGGTGAATGTAGCAGGTATATAAATATACAGGAATGCATTCCACCAATAATCCCTAACGTTTTATTTTATTGTTCCAATATTATTGTCACTTTTATTTTGGTATGTTTACTACAAAAGACCATTTTGGGAGTCTTCACTTCCTCCTGTAGTGATGTCATCTACCTGCGTTGCACCCTCTCTCACTCAGTTGTTTCATGGCAGACACTGAGGTGAGTGATTTGTCCTGTGCTCCTAGTAGATTTCTGTTCTAAATGTTGTTTGCATTGTGTATATAATCTTAAACTGTGAAACAAGGTTATAATATCATTCCATGGTGCTAATGTGTTGCTGTGTAGTTGTTTTGCAAAGGTTTGAGTGTTTTAGAGAACTTTTTGTTAAGTGTACTGTTTAGCAGCACTTGTGAGGACTCACACACAGCACCTACAGCATGTTTACTGGCGTCTTTTCCCCACCACAGACTGGTGTGTTGCAGACGTCCTATTGTGTACTAATGCTGCTGCATTATGTGTGTTTATTTCATGCAGGTATGTTTGTTGCTCCCATGTTTTTGGTCTATTATGTTTCGTACTATGTTTATTTCATTGTGAAAAAAATGTCTAAAAAATACTAATTAAACAGTGGTGTATTACTTTCAAGTGTAATTGTAACTGTGAACAGTGTATTGAGCTCCATTGTGACAGATTTGATATCTAAATTTTTATGAGTACTAGTCTCTCAGTTGGTTCATAGCAGACACTGAGACTGGTGTGTTGCAGACGTCTTGTGTACTAAAGCTGCTGCATTATCCCTGTGTTTATTTCATGCAGAGAAATAAATACGCCACAGTTTCGGCTAAAGACAACAACCGAATCTCCTTGTCCATCAAACACGCACAACACAACAGAGTCGTAGCAAGGGTCTGCTGAAAAGTAGGCCCAGACCGGCTACATTAACACCATGCCAAAAATCTAAACCTGTCACCAAGTGCACGATCTTGATGATTTTGGCCGAATTCCCTCACAGCTACAGGGCTTCAGACAGCAGGCATACATTTAACTTGAAAAGTTGATCTGTGTACCTTAAGAACATATTTTTTACTCTGTCGCTACCAGTGAATCATTTTTAGGCTGTAATCATTCATATAGGCTATCCATTATAATCATTAATATCATATAGGATCTCCATTATAATCATTAATCCATATAATAATGCATAGGCTATCCATTTTTCACTCAAGAGTGTAGTGTACCATAACCATTTCCAAGAACCTGTTTGTGTGCCTTTAACGATCGCGCTGTTTTATACGTTTTTGTCATAAAGATCTCAGTTACCATTCCAAGTTACACATTCACTTTCCCAGTTATAGCCTATATATTATTATGTATCTGCCTGTAGCCTAAAAAACAAATGAAATGTAGTCACTATAGCCAACATGTGAGGTTTGAGTGGGATTGAAATGTTAATCGATATATTTAAGAGACTGGCATCCCCCACTGTGCAGGGGAGAAGGTGTCAGAGCGTCTGGAGCTCAGAGGGGAGAGAGTGGTCAATGGAATGGCAGGACAAAAATGGTCAATTTGATCTGAAGTCCGTCTGTGTGGTAATTGATCTTACTGCCTCATGCGAGTGTTAAAGCAAAATAAGTCAACAATGTGTTTCAGGACAAAAATATGGTCACTGGTAAAGTAATTATTTCTAAATCCTGCCTGGGTTTCCCTCAAGATAGAGTTATCGTCACAGAAATTGAGCAACCTTGCATTTAATATATTTGTAAACATTTTACCCAAACAACTCAAAAGCGCGATCCCTCTATATTCTATAATTATCACAGCCGGCAATATTGCCTTTCTTCTTAAAAATTGGTACAATCTTCAGGAAAAATACCAGAATCAAAATTCTCATTAAACAAGGATACATATAATGGCATGACTATACTTGCTGTACTTTTAATGTATTTGTTCAAAATTGATTAATTCCTGCTGCCTTACCTCTCTCTATCTCTCTCTCACTCCTGCGCCCCCCCCCCCCCCCCCCCCTCTCTCAATCTCTCTCTCTCTCTCTCTCTCTCTCTCTCTCTCTCTCTCTCTCTCTCTCTCTCTCTCTCTCTCTCTCTCTCTCTCTCTCTCTCTCTCTCCCCAGAGTCAGTGAGGTTGGTGAATGGGACTAGTTCATGTTCAGGCAGAGTGGAGGTGAAGTCTAATCAGTCGTGGGTCTCAGTGTGTGAAGGTGACTTTGACCAGCAGGATGCAGAGGTGGTCTGTAGGCAGCTTGGCTGTGGGACTGCTTCAGTCTTCCAGGGGGCGCTCTATGGAGAAGTGAAGGCTCCAATGTGGACCAAAGAGTTCCAGTGTGAAGGCAGTGAGTCTGTTCTCCTGGACTGTAGAACCTCAAACTCAACTAGAAACACCTGCTCACCTGACAAGACTGTTGGACTCACCTGCTCAGGTAATAATAATGATGAGAAAGGAGCACACTGCCGAGAACATATCCCCACCAGGCCGGATGGCCTACCCAGTGCTGTCTAAGAGGCAGAAAGTGACAATAAATTACATTACATTACAGTCATTTAGCAGACGCTTTTATCCAAAGTGATTTACTAATAAGTGCATTCAACAGAGGTCGGGAACGAAACTACTAATCTCCAGAGGTTTTAAGTGCATTCTCTTCTAAAACAAGCAACTAAGAGTATACCCAGCGCTGAGGTAAAAGTGCAATATATCAGCTTCCTACTTTCTTAAATAGGAAAATCAAATGAGCAAGAGCTAAAAACAAATAAGTGTATCGAATAAACAAGATCTAATAAAACAATAAAACAAGGGCTCGTACAACTAGTTAACAACAAGTAGGCAAGGCGAAGAGGAAGGGTAGTGTTTCCTGAAGAGGTGGGTTTTCAACCTGCAGCGAAATATGGGCAGTGACTCTGCTGTCCTGACATCAGTGGAGAGTTTATTCCACCACTGTGAGGCCAAAACAGAGAAAAGCCGTGACCGTGTAGATCGGCCATAAGGACCACTGAGCGACGAGGCAACCAGTTGCCCAGAGGTGGCAGACCGAAGTGGTCGGGCAGGCATGTAAGCATCGACCATAGCCCGGAGGTAAGAAGGAGCTGTTCCTTTCACTGCCCTATAGGCTAGCACCAGCCCACATAGCAAAAAAGACCTGGCAAAGTTATGGCCCGGATCATGCTGTTTGTCATGGCCCACTCGGAGCAATGGTCTATACCCCCTGGTCTGGCGCCAGATCGGTTTGCCAGAAGCTCAGACATACATGAACCGTATATGGGCCAGCTGTAAAGGGCCACACTGTGCTGACCCAGTGATGAGCCAGAACATAGCAAAAAAGACCTGGCAAAGTTATGGCCCGGATCATGCTCTTTGTCATGGCCCACTCGGAGCAATGGTCTATACCCCCTGGTCTGGCGCCAGATCGGTTTGCCAGAAGCTCAGACATACATGAACCGTGCATGGGCCAGCTGTAAAGGGCCACACTGTGCTGACCCAGTGATGAGCCAGAACAGTGTTTCCACTGCTGGCCCAAACATGGGTCGCCAGAACAGGGCCTGAACAGTGTTTCCACAGCTGGCCCAGACATGGGTCACCAGCACAGGGCCTGAATAGTGTTTCCACAGCTGGCCCAGACATGGTTGGCCAGCACAGGGCCAGAGCACTGTGTCCATACTTGGCCTAGGCATGGTTGGCCAGAACTAGCCCAGAACAATGTGTCCATAATTGGCCCAGATATGGGTCACCAGCATAGGGCCAGAACACTGTGCCCACAGCTGGCCCATACATTTGCCAGGACAGGGCCAGCTGTGGACATAATGTTCTGGCCCAAAGCTGGCAAAGTTATGGCCCGGATCATGCAGTTTGTCATGGCTCGCTCGGAGCAATGGTCTATACCCCCTGGTCTGGCGCCAGATCGGTTTGCCAGAAGCTCAGACATACATGAACCGTGCATGGGCCAGCTGTAAAGGGCCACACTGTGCTGACCCAGTGATGAGCCAGAACAGTGTTTCCACTATGGAAACAGGAGCACCTATGAAAAAAGTCAACTGTAGAAGTTAAGATGGGGTGTGACAAAGGTCTTATTTAGGGGGGGTTGTGCTTTAGTCAGGCTCTCTCCTTTAATCAAGCCATACTAAATGCCATACACAGGCTATAATTGACTAAGATAAAATAAAAACAAGCATAAAGTTTTCTGCTTTTTTATTATTAAACTGCAAACCATGTGAGGCAAATGCGTGTATGAACAATGCAGTCAACATTTGGAATATGTGAACAATGCAGTTAACAAGAAACTGTAAACTGAAAAAAAAAGTAGTGCTTTTTTGCTGAAGTGACGGTCCTCCCTCGCCAAAATTTAACTCACAGAATTTGACGTTCCGAGTCAACAAATCTCATCATGTCCATTATACATTTCCGATGTGACAACTGTGAGTCACAAAGAACTGTACCAGGAGACCCTCATCCACGTAGCTCGCACCTCCCTCAGAACCAAGGTTCACGCAGAGATGGCAGACCTCCTCCACGAGGCTGTTGTAGATGCTGTTCTGGCCATTGTCAGAACAGAACTGATGAGATCCGAGTCCTGAAATCAAAGCAAACATAAAAATGTTGTTCTTTAGTCAAGTGGCTTAATTATTGGTAAAATAGTAAATAAATAAAAACCTGTGTAAGAAAAGAGGGGGGAAAACGCAGCATCAAAGTCAATTTATTATTTAGGCTTGTATACCCAAGGGATGCGGTGACCTAGTGGTTAAGAGGGTCAGGCTTGTTACCGAGAGGTTCCCAGTTCGACTCCCCAACACGACACTAGGTATGAAAATCACCGGGTGATTAACAATCCTGCAGGGTCTGGCAAGAAATAAGTTACTGCAACTTAGTCCAAACCCTGGGTAAATAACGATTTCTTCCTCTTCCTCTTCCCAGGAGTATTTATTTTTCTATGTGAAAAGAACTTTGTATGTGCTTTATAAATAAAGCACTTAAAAACTTAAGCTAGTGATGGTACACCATATTATCAATATTGGCAGACATCTTAAGTAGTATATTAAAACACAATTCCTACATACTGTAGGCTATATGGGGGGGGGGGGGGTAAGTAATTTTTGGTGGTGCTACCTACTGAAAAGTTAAGTGGCACCAGTGAAAAAGTTACGTCTGGAGCCGTGACCCCATCCCAGAACTAACTGTATCTACGTAAACACACCATGTCTTTCTAGACAAGACTCACTCTGCATTGGAGCTCCTTCACATGCGCCTGTCTCTGTCTCTTCTGCCCCCACCTCCACCTGACGCTGAAGCCCTGAAATCAAAGCAATCATGAGAATGTTTCTTCAGTAATGTGTCTTAATTATCAGTGCAACGGTAAATAAAACCGCAGTAAGGAAAAATAAATCCATTTTGTTTAGAACAAGAATTTGGAACTAAAGATGAGATGTGGTCATGACCAAAAGCACAAGGTCACAGGTACAAGCATAGATATAAATACCTAGATGCCTCATCCGGCAATGGCCGATGGACATTCTCAGTAATTAGCATACATGGTCGGCATTTTTGTTTCTTGGAGAAACTGGCCAATCACCGCGGGTCTTTCCCGTCACATGACAGAATCTACGGTGCGCTTGATGTGCTGCAGCACCATGCCCTGAGTGCACTGAAGAAACAACCCCAGAAGTCCCTGGAAAAACAAGGCTTTGATTGGCCTGTAGTGTCGCCGCCCATTGTAAAACAATAATGGATACTTCCGTGTTACTTCCTTGTAGCCGTCAAGGAAAATCTCATAAGGAAGTGTCATACATCACGTGGTTGCGTCCATAGAGATGCGCCATGACACTTTCGGTGGCATAACATCTACCAGAAGTTCAGTGAATACATTGCAGTGGATGAGAGCCTTCTGGACAGCTCGTATCAAACATTATTTTCTGAACGAATGCAACCTTTGTGTTTTGTCATGAGCTCAAAGACTGGAGTCCTCATGCACGCGCAGTCATTATCATACCTTCAGTGTAGAGTAGGCTATTATTTTAGAACACACCCCTCTAATTCCTCTTATTCTGATCAATCTGATTTTCTCATTTTCGTTGCAAGTTCAATATATTTCGCCTTCACATCTGCACAACTTGATGTAAAATTGTTTCTAAAACAGCCTGTTTGAAACAATTTGTCTATAGTGCCGCTGATACTGTACAGTATCAATTAGACTATCTTAGATTTATTCAATCATTTGACATTATATCTTAAAATCTATAGCCTAGTTTGACTATCGACCCAACACTAATACTGATGAGCTCAGCCACTTATCATTATTCTACTGATGCTCTGCGAAGAGATCAAACGTGACATGTTTAGCCTAGATGTTGGTCCGATCGTTAAAGTTGATATTTGAATTAAAACGTTACTTTGTTTAGCTGAACATAAGCTGGCATATATTGCAGCTGTTCTGCAAAAAGGAATGGTCAAAACTACCCAAAAATATGTGAGCCAAACTTGTGGAAACATATTCAAAAATACTTTTTTCAATAGGGCTGTAACATAAGAAAATGTAGGAAAAGTGAAGCATTCTGAATACTTTCCGGACTGACTGTACGTAAACACCCCATCTTTCTAGACAAGACTCACTCTGCATTGGAGCTGTTTGAGAACCCCCTGTCTCGGTCTCTTCTGCCCCCACCTCCACCTGACGCTGGAGACCTGAAATCAAAGCAAACATCAGAATGTTTCTTTAGTCATGGGGCTTGATTCTCGGTGCAACGGTAAAAAAATAAATAAATAAAATAAAATGCAGTAAGGAAAACTGGAGGGAAAAAAAAGAAAAAACAAATCCATATTGTTTAGAAGAAGAACTTGGAATTTAAGATAATTTAAGCTCAGTTATTAATGGCCAGACAAGACCCCTATTCCAGAATGAACTGTATCAATGTAAACACACCATCTTTCTAGACAAGACTCACTCTGCATTGGAGCTGTTTGAGAACCCCCTGTCTCGGCCTCTTCTGCCCCCACCTCCACCTGACGCTGGAGACCTGAAATCAAAGCAATCATGAGAATGTTTCTTTAGTAATGTGTCTTAATTCTCAGTGCAACGGTAAATAAAACAGTAAGGGAAAATAAATCAATTTTGTTTAGAACAAGAATTTGGAACTAAGGATGATGTGCTCTGTGCTGAAGTGTGGGTCATGACCAAAAGCATAAGGTCACAGGTACAAGCAGCCGAAATGAGTTCAGTCACCAGAAAGACTTGGAGTACTGCTACTGCTCACTTCTTTGTGTCATCATTTCCAATTTCACTTGTTTATCCTGTATGAGTCATCTCTGATTGGATAACATTGGTATCTGACCATAACATGCATGTTCTGTTTACTAAACACCTGGAGACAGGGAGACCCCTGTTACTGAACACTTCATAGTAATTATTGCCATCCGAATATAGATATGTTTATCTTTTAATAAACAAAATCACTTACTGCACAATTCTTTAAAAAATAGCAGTAGCTATAGAATAGCAGTGTTCCTTCATGATTGACTAAATTAGCTTCTCAATTCTATATTGTATGTCCCAGCAAAGTTGTTAGAAGCCAATTTAAGATAAGGGTTAGCATTAAACAACAAACAAAAAGGGTTTTGTGTGTGTGTCTTCCCCGAGTAGAACTGAAATTCTTACCAGTTGGATTTTGAGGTCGGGGCTATTTTGTAGCCGCTCCTCCAGGTTTTCTAGGGATTGGGTATCAGCTAATGGCAGCAGATTTGGTTCAACACCTATGAGAATGAGAAAAGCTTTATCACATCACAGGTTTGCAGGTGTAAAACAGTGGGTGTATTTCCATAAAGAAAGGGAAGAAGATGGAGCAAGGGGAAGAGAGAGAAGATACATTTTAAAAAACAACAATGCATCTACATATTTACACAAGAATAAAGTAACTTTATTCTTTTAAGCCTTAGTCAATTTAAGACATTTAATGAATAGAGTAACATCCTCGCCTTTATTCCAACAGTCGATTCATTTGTGGATTATACAGTGAGCTGCACGTTTTAATTTTTTTCCTCCTTTTTAAAAAGGCAGTGAGCTTGTAGATCGGCGGTAGTGACGTGGCGCATCTAGTGAAAGCCGGAATTACACAATTTACATGTAAATAGGAAGTAAACGAGGGGGGGGAATGGCGTTCGGCCACAGATGGGATTAAAGCACTTCTTTATTGAAAAATATGAACTAATACATTGCACAAATACTCTGGACACCTACTTAACATTTGGGGCAAGCACCTTATGTTTTGCATTTCTACATGTTTGGAGACATACAGCTCCAGGTTTTACCGGTGACATTTCAGGGCAAACTGGGGGTGTGGTCACTAAGACTCTCGTAGATACGAAAGTAAAAGTCAGATTTGATAAAATACATATACGATAGTCTTGATCTAAGGCTTTAGTGAAGCCACACTTTAGAGCGTTTGTCACCACGGTCCATATTTCAGTGACAGCATGCCTGTTGCTCACTCGCATCTAAACGCGGTGTGTGTGCGGTGCAGCGTAAATGAGTCACGCAGTCAAGTTAGATAAGTCCTGACAGATAGTCAAATACGTCTTTGATGATATATATGCCTTGTTCGAACGATTATTAGCACACCAAGGAAAAAGATAGCGCAGAGATGCAACAGAATCAACCAGATTGAACTTACTTGCTGTGAAAATAACAGCTGCTGATCAGACAGTAATGAACTTCTCCCATGCGCTGGAGTCATACAACCAATGACAATCACAGCCCTGCAAGGAAAGAAATGTTTGATTAACTAACAATACAGTATATTCAAACTCTAATTTTGTTTACAGTTGTCATATTACAATTCACCTTAAAATAAGTTATAAGTAGCTATATCATATCAGTGGTTCTCAAAGATTTCTATGTCAATTGTATTTGGCTTCAGATTTGAAAAGGTTGTGCGCCAAGGAACCCCACAAGAGAAGTGTATTTACACCTGGAGGAACCATCTCTAGAAACCCACTTTAAGAACCAACACATTAAATGTACAGTGGTTCTCAGGTGGGGTTCAGCAGGGACCCTCAAGATTCCAAATGGACCCTTACAGGCCTTTAACTCTGAGAGTACCAATTGAACCAAATGGACCCTTACATATCTGTAACTGTGAGTGTACACATGTAACCAAATGGACCCTTACATATCTGTAACTGTGTACACATGTAACCATATGGACCCTTACATATCTGTAACTGTGAGTGTACAAATGGAACCAAATGGACCCGTACAGGTCTGTAACTCTTACAGATCTGTAAGGGTCCATTTGGTTCCATGTATACTGTCAGTTACAGACCTGTCAGGGTCCATTTGGTTACATGTGTACACTCACAGTGTACAAATGGAACCAAATGGACCCTTACGTGTCAGTAACTCAAGAGTGTACCAATGGAACCTTACCTTTGACTTGCTTATTAAAAGTCCCCCCTGGCCTACAAAGCCCTGCAATATAAGTAAAATAAATATAGATTATTGAGGCAACTTCATGATAAACAGTAGAAAAGGCCACACACCTATGTATTCTATATACAAAAGGCAAGATACTTTTGTTTTAATAGCATGTTGTCTTTTAAAACGTCCAAACAAACGGTTTGTGTTTACAAGGAAATACCTGTTACACTACAGGCTAACTAACCAACAGAATCTTACATTATGTGCAGCATATGTTGAGTCACAACGTTATTTCTCAACCATTAATGTTCAGACGTGATCTAAATAATTATAAATGCATAAACATACCTCTTTTTGCTGTTCTGTGTTCTGTCGACGTCTCCCAAAGACAATCTCAGTCACAGCTGCTGCTGATTAGACCAGCTGAGCTGGTTATCCCATGCGCTGGAGTCATGCAACCAATGAGAGCACAGGACACGGGGGTGTGTTCTGAGGGACGACCAATGAGCGCAGGTTTTATCGGTTGTCAGGGAAACCATCACGACCAATCACCGCAGGCTCTTGTCTCTCAGGCAATGGGAATAGAGTTGGAGGGTTTTCATTTTTTGGCATCAAAATATACTTCAGTACTCAAAGTAAAAGTACTCATTATGCACAATGTCCCATTTTACAAGTTATCATGTGTATAAAATCCTTTGGAAATAGCAGATCTACAAGCTCACAACGCGTCACAAAGCGATGTGTTGTGAGCTTGTAGATCACAGTGGTGTAAAGTTAATAAGTGTATTTACTCACTGTACTAAAGTAACATTTTTAGGTATTTTTTTTTACTGGAGTATTTCCCATTCTCAATACTTTTACTTCTACTCCACTACAACTTAGAGACAAATAATGTACTTTTACTCCACTACAATTATTTGAAAACTTTATACTTAGTTACTTTGCAGATATAAATTATAATGAAAATAGCAGATCTACAAGCTCACAACGTGTTGCATTGGCGCCGTGTTGTGAGCTTGTAGATCTGCTATTTTCAAACATTTTAGTACTTTTACTATTGATACTTTAAGTATTTTGATGCCAATACTTTTGTACTTTTACTCAAGTAACAATTTGAACACAGGCCTTTTACTTATAACAGAGTAAAAGGCTCTGTCATGTCATTTAACTGGGTACCCCTGGAACCCCCTCAACCCAGTTTGAAGGGTCCTTGATGATCTGCCTTACTTTTTACTGCATGTAGAGACACATATTGGTGTGGTGGGTGATTTCGGTAGCTTTATTGTTTAATGATTCTTGTGAGTTGTTGTTTTTAACTTTTTTTGTGATGTGTTGAATGTGAGAACTGATTCAATACTGTTAAACTGTCCTTGTTATTAAAATCATTCAGACTCCTCAGGAGGAACATGCGCTTTTGGGTCTTATACTGACACTCAGCTTCAGGGAGAACCATGCATGTCCACAAGTGGTCAGAGAGCGCTTGTCACCTGCATATTTAAAGAATGACAGTCCATTGTTATTGCATGTGATTTTGTTTGTGTTTATGGAGAAGAGAATGTGGCAAGACACCCTGTGGGACCCCGGTATTTAAAACAATATTACAGGATGTCAAACCATTACATGCTGGATTCTGTCTGAGTTACAGACCCATGTGGAAACCCCTCAAAGGAGGGTTTTGAGTTTTGATTTATTCATAGTTGACAGCCAATCAGGAGTCCAGTCCCACATGTGTGGGTTCTCAAAGCCTGTTATGGAACAGGTGTTCAAACTCTGAGTCATGTGTCATTTTTTACAGAGACAGCCGTGTTGCAGTGCCGTTTTGGAGTATAAGAATTACATATTTTCATAAGGACTTTGTTGCTTAGCTCATGTACAGCTGATGTTCAGGATACTGGCAAGTGCATGTGAGTATCAGTTCCACGTACAGTTCCATTGGAGAGTGTCTGCACTACTGTTTCTTCTTCAGGAGTGTTTGTCATCACTGCCATTCACTTTGCTGCATTATCCACGTTACATTCGTGGTGAACGGCTTTGTGCAATGGAGCGAGGTGGGCCACCTCCCACTCAACCCCGGCAAGACTAAGGAGATGCCGGTGGATCCCCGAAGAAGCAGGAAAGGTCCCACCAGTACCCAGCATCATCAAAGGAGAGTCGGTGGAGCTGGTGGACAGCTACAAATTCCTGGGCGTGCACCTAAACAGCTCGCTTGACTGGTCCGATGATGCCAATGCACTGCACAGCAGAAGAAAGAGCAAGCTCTTTTCACTCAGAAGGCTCAGAGGGTTTGGGGGGGCGGGCAGGATCGTGGGTGCCCCACAGGAGGGGATGGAAGAGGTTGCCATGGTGCGAAGAGCAAAGACATCCACATCCAAAACACAGCCAAATCTGGCAAACAGATCTGGCCCAGATCTGGCTCACTTATGGCAAGCCGGTTCCGGCATGACAAAAAAACGGACCGTGCGAGGCACCGTGCGAGGCACCGTGCGAGGCACCGCGCTACGGGCGCTAAACTGTAGTCAAAATAAACTAAACTACGTCGCTACTCACATAAACAAAGGTTCTTATGCGTCCTTCAATGTCGGAAAGTGTCAGAACTCTTAGCACATCCCCATTGACTTTCAGTGGTAGTGTGCTGAGTTCCGACATGACATGGTAGTTCCGACATGGCATGGTTTGTTTTCTGCTCAAAATAGTCTATTTTACAGTGTGGGTGGGGTGCTGAGAGGTTACCCACCCCGGAGAATACACTTTCAAGGTCCACATGTCGAAGAGTCCTTGAGCAAGACTCTGAACCTTATTGCTCCTGGTACGCAGGTTGCTGCCTTGCAGCCTTTTTAATCCAAGGGACTTGGATAAAAAAGGTGCCATATAAATGCACCATTTACCATTTAGGATTCAACACATCCAAGCCAAAGAGACCCCATATATGGATATAGCTGACCTGTTTTGACATCACAGTGTGACTCAACCAGCTCAGCAGAAGGGTATACATGCCAAAACGCCCATGTGCAAGGGCTCATGTGCATGCACCCATGTGCGCGAGATCGCCCTTTAGGGCTTGTTAATTATAAGGCTAATCTGGGCCAAATAAGCCCATAAACACATGCAGGCCAGATAGAAGTAAGGCTAACCTGTGTGCCAGATACAAAAATGATAAATGAAATGAACCCAAAACACATGTGGACCAGATACAAAAATGCATAACGTGGGCCAAATGAACCCAAAACACCTGTGGGCCAGATACAAAAATGCCCAATGTGGGCCAAATGAACCCAGAACACATGTGGGCCAGATACAAAAATGTCTAATGTGGGCCAAATGAACCCAAAACACCTGTGGACCAGATACAAAAATGCCCAATGTGGGCCAAATGAACACAAAATACATGTGGGCCAGATACAAAAATGCCTAACGTGGGCCAAATGAACCCAAAACACCTGTGGGCCAGATTGTAAAATGCCTAACGTGGGCCAAATGAACCCAAAACACCTGTGGGCCAGATACAAAAATGCCCAATGTGGGCCAAATGAACCCAGAACACATGTGGGCCAGATACAAAAATGTCTAATGTGGGCCAAATTAACCCAAAACACCTGTGGACCAGATACAAAAATGCCCAATGTGGGCCAAATGAACACAAAATACATGTGGGCCAGATACAAAAATGCCTAACGTGGGCCAAATGAACCCAAAACACCTGTGGGCCAGATTGTAAAATGCCTAACGTGGGCCAAATGAACCCAAAACACCTGTGGGCCAGATACAAAAATGCCCAATGTGGGCCAAATGAACCCAAAACACATGTGTGCCAGATACAAAAATGTCTAACGTGGGCCAAATTAACCCAAAACACCTGTGGGCCAGATACAAAAATGCCCAATGTGGGCCAAATGAACCCAGAACACCTGTGGGCCAGATACAAAAATGTCTAATGTGGGCCAAATGAACCCAAAACACCTGTGGACCAGATACAAAAATGCCCAATGTGGGCCAAATGAACACAAAATACATGTGGGCCAGATACAAAAATGCCTAACGTGGGCCAAATGAACCTAAAACACCTGTGGGCCAGATTGTAAAATGCCTAACGTGGGCCAAATGAACCCAAAACACCTGTGGGCCAGATACAAAAATGCCCAATGTGGGCCAAATGAACCCAAAACACCTGTGGGCCAGATACAAAAATGCCTAATGTGGGCCAAATGAACCCAATCTATACTCGGCCCATATGCGGCTTGCCATCATGTAACCGGTGCCATCATTGCCAGACCTGGCTCACATCCGGTCCACATACCACTTGCCGGAGTGATATTCTGCCGGAGGTCTGCCAGACTGCCGGAACGAAAACGGCATTTGGGCCAGACCAGTCTGCATAGGTTTTGCTATGTGGGAGGGTTTAACACTGGATGCGAGCCGCTACGGGGAGTCAGTGTAGAGAACGGAAAAGGATAGTTGTGTGGGAGAACTTGGGGCGGTTGAACACCAGACGAGCCGCAGCTTTCTGAACAAGCTCCAGGGGTCTGATGGCAGATGCCGGAGCACCAGTAAGGAGGGAGTTGCAGTAGTCCAGGCGGGAGATGACAAGAGCCTGGATGAGCACCTGGGCTGCCTTCTCCGTGAGGAAGGGGCGAATCCTCCTGATGTTATAGAGGAGGAATCTGCAGGACCGTGTCACTGATGCAATGTTTGCCGAGAACGACAGTTGATCGTCCAGGGTCACATCCAGATACCACAGCATTATCAATGGTGATGGCCAAGTCTCGGTGCGGACAGCCCTTCCCCGGGAGGAACATCAGCTCGGTCTTGTCCAGGTTGAGCTTAAGGTGGTGCGTCGACATCCATTCCGAGATGTCAGCCAAGCAGCAATGTGTGCCTCCACTTGTGTGTCAGAGGGGGGGAATGACAGGATCAGCTGGGTGTCATCGGCATATCAGTGGTAGGAAAAGTCATGGGAGTGGATAGCAGCACCAAGAGGATGTAGTGCAGAGAGAGAATAGCAGGGATGATGGGAGGCATTGTGTTACTCCAAATGTGTTGTTGTAAATGTATGGTTAACACTATGTGGGTAAACATACTTTGTACTTGGTATGGTTGGATTGTATTGATTATAATGTGTACTATGTGTATATGTGTGCTATGTGTATTTTTAATTCAACCTTTATTTAAAGACGGGGTGCCGTGATTTTCAGTGATCCCCCCCCCCCCCCCCCCCAAAACATAATCATCAGGTATTATGGTTATACTAGGAGCAAGATTTTTTTTTTAAGTGTACAGAAATTGTTAAAATTATGTTTTTACGTGGACACGCCTCCAGTTCATTAAGTATACCTGGTTCTCGCCTTAGCACCTCCTCCACCACCTTAGCACCATCCACCTGTCCTAGTCCCTCCTCCTCCTCATGCTCACACCTGTTGTGCTATGATAATGAGGGGGAGGGTATATTTTTATTATGTCACAAAAGGGCTGTTTTTCTATTGGCACGTTTGACCCTCAAGGTTTCAGCCTCCAGGTAGAAACTCAAAATAGTCAAAGACATAAAACAACATAAAAACACCACCAGGGGGCTTAATGAAGTTCTATCAACCTCATGGACACATGAAAAACAGAAAAAGTGCAAAACCATGGCACATAAGAACAATAGAGAAAGACAATATGTTGACAACAATCAGTTAAAACAGTTGCATTCACGGTTATTAAGTAGATTCCTAAAATGGCAAATAGATGCTAGGGCATTCAATTTAAGATCTTGTTGCAAGAGGTTCCAAGAATCAGGTGCACCAATGCTGAAAGCAGTCTTTCCCATTTCTGATTTGGCAAAAGGAACCAGAAGGACTAGCCATTTGCTAGAGCCAGTTAAAATGTGACAAGGTTTCTGACATTGCATGGACGAGATATATGGTGTCATTTTCCAACCAGAGCTTTGTAAATGAAGAGGTGCCAATGATTATTGCGTCTCTCAGTCAGAGAAGACCAGCCCACCTTATCATACAGTGTTACAAAGATGACGACGGCGATACGGTACTACGCCCGAATATGGACACAACGCCAGCGTGACGTCATCCTACGATCGCATGACGTCATGTTCTACCTATAAAGTACCACAATTGTCTAATAGGATCGGTGTCGGCAATTGTAGAGAGGCCCATCTGCCTCCATAAGACCGGGAGCAATAACACTACGGCCCTGGGGGGGAGGGCTCACAAATTGAGAGAAGGCCCCCAGAACTACCGCGATTAACAACGCAGAGAGTCCTTATAGACTCACAGGGTACAGACTTCACAGAGTACAGACTCCACTGGTGCAGTAGGTAAACCACCCACAAACATGACACGCCGATTCATAGCCGGCAGGAAGGAACCCCGTGAGCTCCGGTCCAACCGAGGCACGGACCTCATCTGAGGGGACAGGGAGCTACGGGAGGCCTATGAACATATGAAACCAGAACTTAGAGCGAAAATGGCCCCTCAACAAGTTGGCTTCGTATTCAATCCCCCCACGATCAGACCCCTAGTTGCCTCAAGCGCTCTACCTAGAGTCCGAGGTGGAACGAGGCACGGGACCAGGAGGCCCAATCCAGAACGATTCACATCGAGGTCAGGTAACAGAATCAAGAGACGTGAACTTGATCGTTACCCTCGGCTTTGTTACCATGGTGTTCTCTGTCGTCGTGACTGCACATTACAGTCACAGACACAGGTTCTTCCTAAGCCATCTAGGCCAACCTCCCTACAGCTACACCGGGATCACCAGCTACATAGCACACCTATATTCATCGCTCGCACTCATCGGAGATGCAGAACTTGATTGGTACGAATTCACTCTCCCGACCAATTACAGGAAATAAAGAGGAGAGCGCACTCACCTTGCCCGACGTCCGTCATAGAGTGCAATCAATTGTGTGTGGCACAGCGGCACAACAACGCAGTTCACCCACGCAAGACCAAACTGGCTCTCCTGCCAAAGGAGCTCCTGGAGATCCGGTACGTCAGAGCCCCCAGCCCGAAGGGAGACGAAGGTCTAGTATACCGACACGACAACCTGAAGGGAGACTCATGGCACTTCGCCAGCCTAACCTCTACCCAATTAACCATTTGGTCGACACACCCAACAGGCTGGTTTTATGCCATGGCGCGTTGGAGGCAGACCCTAGGATGGATACTAAGCATAGCGAACGCCCTGCAGTATTTCTAACACTCCTTACCGAGCAGAACGTGGACAAGCACTCCACTCACCACCACCAAGAAGGAAATCGAAATCAAGAAGGGCGGGAGAAAGAAGCAATAGCGAAACACCGCATGGGACATCTTCACTTCATTTGGGAATTATGAGAGTATGGTCACACGGCGGAGCCGAACGACCACCTCCCATAGGCGAGAGTGTTACAAAGGTGACGACGGCGATACGGTACTACGCCAGAATATGGGCACAACGCCAGTGTGACGTCATCCTACCTATAAAATACCACAATTGTCTGATAGGATCGGTGTCGGCAATTGTAGGGTAACAGTAGCAACTATAAAATGTGCTCCTCGGAGCACAGGTCTCCGCTAGGCGAGTATTGTTCCTAATAATACTCGCCTAGCCACCTATCTTACCTATTTATATACATATTGTGATGTCACGTGAAGCTTGACCAATGATAGCTTGGCTGAGACGGACACACGCACAAGACGTAAAACATACTCTCCACCATGCTTTCGGCCTGGCGGAGACTCCACCAGCAGACTTGTGTTGGGAATGTTGGGAATGTTCTACTTCTGGGAATGTTCTACTTCTTATATGTTCTAATTCTTACAAAAAATACAACATGTTACTGTGTCATAGTAACATGACACAAGTGTCCTATCCGTCTGTATAACTGTCCAATCCGTCCTGTCTGTATAAGTGTCCTATCCGTCCTGTCTATGTAAGTGTCCTATCCGTCCTGTCTGTGTAAGTGTCCTACTGTATCTGTCCTGTCTGTATAAGTGTCCTATCCAATTGTTACAGTATCCGCCATTTCGTGATTATTCCTGTCTTACCTCACTTTGAAAGAGGCACAGACTATTTCAAAGTGACACATGTATTTATAGGCCGCTATACGTCACTAGCCAATCAGATCACACTATTTCACCGTATTGTCACGTGTCACGTGAGGCTTGACCAATCTGTGTGTCATATTTAGAAAGTGAAAACAAAGTCTCCTGGCGGAGACAACTAGATACCTAAATACTAGGGCCTATCCACCCATATTCAACGTGTGGACTTAAGATCCATTCCAATCTCGGCCCCCAGCAATCTCTTGCGGAGATCATAGCAAGAACCAGCCCATTAGTAAATACAGTCCTTATACCTTGCAGGAGTCTCTGCAACATACAGTATACATGTTGATAATGTGTTGTGTGATGTAGATGAAGTGTTGTAAATCTAGAGCTTAAAGAGTCATGTGACAGAGTCTTTGGCTGAAGTCTCTGACAACAGAAAACAACTGGATTGAATAAAACTAAAAGTTAATAATGAAGAGAACAAGCATAATGTAGCCAAATGTAAAGGAGTAAAAGTAGTGTTTCTTCTCAAACATACATAAAAACTATGTTAAAACTGCTCTTCCAAGTACAATTTATCTAAAACGGTGCATAGTATAGTTGTATGATGTAACAGAGTAAAAATGTAAAGCTTTACTTTCCACCAGACTGGGATCTAGGAATGTAAATGACAGCAGCCTCCATATCTTAACACATTGACATAAAATAATAAAGTATTTATAGCAGACAGCTAAAGATCATCATCTATCTGATCATTATGAATATATGAACTAAAGGAACCAGTGCTCTGTCTGTTTTAAACTCCATACAGTACAACACAACACAAACTTATGATATAAACTCATAGTGTGATCATACTTAAAGTTCTGGACTCTATGGCAGGAAACTGAGGGCAAAACGTGTCAGAGGAAATAACAGTTACATGTTATTATCAACCTCATGTTTAAATGTGTTTTCCAGGAGACTGATAACATTTTATAGTATAATAACCATCCAAAGTAATGTATAAAGTAATTAAAAAGCTATCAAACTAAACTGCACAATGTAAGGACTAACTGAAACATAAAGTAGTGCCATTGTTCACAATGTGTTGCTGGGGGACAAAACAGAGTAGTTCAGTAGGTCACCACCAGTTCTATCAACAAGAAAGTGGGGGGAAAACTAAACTTGTATTGTATGTTGTGGTATGTAATGCATTTGGTTCCATTTACTGTTGGAGTTAAATTACCACTGATTATTTTACTGTGTTCTGCTGCTCATGAGTGTGTGGTCTATTTGGTTACAATTGTACACACTCAGGGTTAAATTACCACTAACAAGTTTTTCATTGAACACAGTAAAAATAAACGATAAAAGACAACAAAAAAAAACGTTTTTAATATTTTTGATTAAAGTAATATTTCTTACTCTCTTGTCTCTGTACAGAGTATGATGTCAGGTTGGTGGGAGGAGCCAGTAAGTGTACTGGTAGACTGGAGATGAAACACCAGGGAGAGTGGAGACCTGTAGTGGATGATTATTATACACCTAACTGGAACCTGAAGTCATCATCTGTAGTGTGTAGACATCTGGACTGTGGCTCTGCTATTTCAACAGGATCGAGTCGTAGTTCTACAGATCAACCTGTATGGAGGATTATATCTCCCTGTGTTGGTTCTGAGTCTTTAATGAGGGAGTGTGGTGTAACAATGGCGTATGTTACTTCCGCCTCTTGGAGTCTGGAGGTGATCTGTTCAGGTAACAAATGACTTTAACAATGACAGTAATCTATGTGTTTGTTTGTTTTCTTGGTACAGTCTCTTATGCTCTGCTGTGATTTTATCTCAGTTAGACACTTAAACCCTGGGGTTCCTCAGGTCTCAATACCTATTGCTTCACCAATCTATGTCCCCGCCTCCCCTCCCCCCCAACCCCCACCCCTGCCCCCGTCGGCATGTGCACGGAACGCGCTGACGTCACCAAATTTAGAACGACGTCCCTCTGCACTCTGATTGGTTAGGAGATAACAAGGTAAATATATAATCTTGTTTATTCAATTTAATTATTTATCATAATTCATTATTTCTCTCTCGCTCTGTCTCTCTCTCTCTCTCTCTCTCTCTCTCTCTCTCTCTCTCTCTCTCTCTCTCTCTCTCTCTCTCTCTCTCCAGAGTCAGTGAGGTTGGTGAATGGGACTAGTGTGTGTTCAGGCAGAGTGGAGGTGAAGTCTAATCAGTCGTGGGTCTCAGTGTGTGAAGGTGACTTTGACCAGCAGGATGCAGAGGTGGTCTGTAGGGAGCTTGGCTGTGGGGCTCCTTCAGTCCTCCAGGGGGCGCTCTATGGAGAAGTGAATGCTTCAATGTGGGCCAAAGAGTTCCAGTGTGAAGGCAACGAGTCTGTTCTCCTGGACTGTAGAACCTCAAACTCAACTAGAAACACCTGCTCACCTGACAAGACTGTTGGACTCACCTGCTCAGGTGATACATCTATTAATTAGCTAATTCATTAATTTAGGTGATAGTAATGATGATAAAGGAGCACACTGCCGAGCACATATCCCCACAAGGCCGGATGGCAGAGCTTTAGGTCTCTACGACCACTTCCTGGTAAAACCGGAAGTGAACAGATTCACCTCCGCACCATTTAACTACACACCCCTCAGATAATGTGTGGTAGAAGTTTCAAGGCAATCAGATAAAGCGGAAGTAGGATGTGAAAAAACAGAAGTGGTCATTGTTGATGAAATTAGAAGTCTGTGGGACCACCCATCAAGTTTGAGACCTGTAGCATGCTGGGAACTGGCTGTTTAAAGTCCAGCCAATAGGAAGACTGAGGGGGGCGGGGCTTCACTTATACAGACCATCCCTATTGGTGGTCTAAGTACACAAATCAAGTTTGGAAATGGTGTTATGCTCAAACTGGAGTTATGGCTGTGTAATGCCCAGCCATTAGGAAGATAAAGGGGGGACCCCTGGGGGTCCCTGGACCGCACTTTGCTTGTAGATGTGCAATTTTTGTGTGTGTGTGCGCGTGCGTGCGTGCGTGCGTGCGTGCGTGCATGTGTGCATACATATATACTGGAGTTGGCAAATCCTCAAAAACCCCTGGGGGTCCCCGAACCGCACTTTGTAAAGAAATGATGGACCCCCTGGAAAACCATCAAGGACCCCTGGGGGTCCCCAGACCGCACTTTGATAACCACTGGGACGGCTAGCCAATGATGGTAATGGTAATGGCTATGTGCCGGAAAATAGCCGACACACTGAGAGTCATTTAGCTGGGGACCCCCTGGGAAGCCCTCAAGGACTCCTGCGGACTCCTGGGGGGGGCCGGGGGTGTTTAGACGTACCCAGTTCCATGGGGGGGGGGGGGGGGGGGGTAGTATCCCCCCCACTTCTTGGACGAAGAAAAAGGAAAAATATTTTTTTCACGGGTGGAAACGGAACGCTCGTCCAAAAACACACTGCCCCATTTTTTTGGCGGACCGAGGCCGCCGGATTAGACCCGGGGTGAGGGTGTTTTAGGACGACGGTTCTTCCATTTCTGAATAGAGAGGTACGCGATGGAGAGGACCCGCCGATATTTCCTTTTTGCTTGATATTGTTTGATGGCGAAACAATCATGACTGATACACATGAAAGAAGACCCTTCACAGCTGATAGAGAATTTTAAATGTTAAGAATCAGTTCAGAATCGAATGAGTACGGCTATAGTTAAATGTGAACCTCTTTCCGCTATAAATATGCATCCACCGTTCTGCACACGCGTGCACGCGTCCCCCTTGGCTCTCAAATGCTCTCTGCGTTCTTGCCCCTGCGGGTCCCCGGAACACATTTTGAGAACCAACAAAGGGCCCCATGGAAATCCCTCAAGGACCTGTGGGGGTCCCCGGACCGCACTTTGAGAACCACTGGGAGAGATGAACCCCCGTTAGGAACATCCACTGTCAGAGTCACCAATCATTTAACTGGGGCCCCTTCGGAAGACCTCAAGGACCCTTAGGGTCCCCGGACCGCACTTTTCTGTTTTGGCCCATTGAATCCTACTGACCCACCTACCTGTAAGGAGCCCCCACCAGGAGGACATAAAGCCTTCCTCCTACTCCTCCCGCCCAACACTCCCCGTTGACAGGTGCCGCCCCAGCCCGTAGGAGTACTTAAAGTGACATATATCACCCTCCCCGCCCCGGCTTCCCTCCCCCGAACACGGGCCAATTGTGTTCGTGTAGACCCTCGACAAAGCCAGATTCACCACAGTGGATTCGAACCCACAACCTCCGTGGTGGTGGGGGCTGAAGTCTCTCTGACAACAGAAAACAATTGACAATTGGATTGAATAAAACAAAAAAGATAAATAATAAAAGGAACAAGCATTAATGTAGCCAAGAGTAAAAGTAGTATTTCTTCTCAAGTAAAAACTTGAAGCTTCACTTTCCACCAGACTGGGAGCACATCTAGGAATGTAAATGCCTCCATATCTTAAGACATTTACATAAAATAACAAAGTATTTATAGCAGACAGCTAAAGAGCATCATCTATCTGATCATATTGTGAATATAATATGAACTAAAGGAACCAGTCCTCTGTGTGGTTTAAACTCCATACAGTACAACACAACACAGACTTATGAAATAAACTCATATTGTGATCACACTTAAAGGTGCTCTATGGCAGGAAACTGAGGGCAAAAAGAAGTGTCAGTGACAATAACAGTTACATACTATTATCAAACATATACAAAAACTATAGTATAATAACCATCCAAAGTAATGGTATAAAGTAATTAAATGTAAGCTATCAAACTAAACTGCACAATGTAAGGACTAACTGAAACATAAAGTAGTGCCATCGTTCACAATGTGTTGCTGGGGGACAAAACGGAGACCACCAGAGTCTCTTCAGTAGGTCACCAATTATGTCAACAAGAAAGTGGGGAAAAAACTAAACGTGTACTTGTATTGTATATTGTGGTGTGTAATGTAATGGTCCATTTGGTTCCATTTACTGTTAAATTACCACTGATTATTTTACTGTGTTCTGCTGCTTATGAGAGTGTGGTCCATTTGGTTACAATTGTACACAAATTACCATTGACAAGTGTTTCATTGAACACAATACACATGTAATATAAAAGACAAAGAACACATTTTGTTTTTTATTCATATGCTTTAATTAAAGTCATATATCTTATTCTCTTGTCTCTGTACAGAGTCTGATGTCAGGTTGGTGGGAGGAACCAGTAAGTGTACTGGTAGACTGGAGATGAAACACCAGGGAGAGTGGAGACCAGTGGGTGGTGTGCCTTACATGCCATTGGATGAACTTAGTTATGTCTGGGACTTGAAGTCATCATCTGTAGTGTGTAGACAGCTGGACTGTGGCTCTGCTGTTTCAAAAGGGTGGAGTTATAGTTCTACAGCGCAACCTGTATGGACTCTTACATCTTCTTGTGGTGGTTCTGAGTCTTCACTGAGGGAGTGTGGAATAAAGGAGTCTGATGATAGTACTGAAAGTGTGGAGGTGATCTGTTCAGGTAACAAACAAATGACTTCAACAGTGATAGTAATATTTGAATTAATCTGCTGATTTCTATTTTATTAGACTAATCTGCATAACTGATTTACACCATACAGTTCATATGTTTCAATCAATCAATCAATCAATCAATCAAACGGAGAGCATTTCTCTCTTTCTCTAAATTAATTTAAAGCTGCAGTTCATAACTTTAGTGAATAAAACAATATTTTGAACAAGCTGTATGGTAGAGTATATTAATACAAAATAACAACGGTGGTTGTTGTAAACAGGTTTCTGCTATGGGTCAGAATACAGTTGTTTGTGTTTACAGCATCTAGAATATATATTTCTAGTTTGAGAAGAACTTGGACTTGAGGTCATGTGATCACACTGCAGCTCACTGATATAGTAGAATGTTTCAGTCAAAGAGTTTTGTCCTGAATGTTCACACATACACTAATGTTTGTAAAAACAAACCAGTCTATTGAGAAATGTCAGGTACAATACCTACTGGTTGACAAGAGCTATTGCATGAAACTCAAAAAAAAAAAAAAAAAAACATCAATTTCCCAAACAGGCTTTCTGTGTTAGCTCAGCAAAATACATTTGGATATTTCTTCTAATATGTTTGATCTCTAACTTTGGTTTAATCTCATTGGCTACTCTGCTTACATAGCTGCTGTTTCAGCCAATCACCTCTGTCTTTTTATAGATCTGCTGTTTAAGCCAATCATCAGCCTCTTCACCTTCATAAAGGGGGTTTCTGAGGGCCAGCAGCAGGGGCAGCAGGTGATGGAGGGTTCCAACTTTACCATCAGCTGCTCCATCCAGCCACAGTACCCAGGAGGCTCCTTCCACCTCACCTTCACTGGATCCAACACAACACACACCTACACCCAGCCAGCTGTCAATCACTCTGACAACTTCCTGTTTGCCAACTTCCTGTTTTCTGAAGCAAACCACACCCACCAAGGAAATTACAGCTGTGTTTATCACATCAATGTTGTTATAGATAACACAGATTATCATGGTAGAATAAAACAAGAATCTCATAACTTCTCCTCTGAGAGCGAGATCCTCTCTATCACTGTCACAGGTAACCTGAATGAAATGAACTTTTCTAATCACAATATGAATCACAATCAAAGAAGCACAGATAATTTAACCAATAACATGAATTTCTACCATAAAAAAAAGTTTTCAATGACAGTGGTTCCTTACATGATGTTTGATGATGTTCTAACACATTTCTCTCACAGCTTCTCATCTGACATCTAACATCACCAAAGTTATCATAATGCTGCTGCTGCTGCTGATATTCAGTTTCCTTTATCGCATCTGGAAGGTAAATACACGTCTTTATTCATCTTTAATCTTCTAATGAAGTAGTTACACTGTTGTTATTGAAGAGAACCTGATCTGATCCAGTAAATTAAAGTTGGATGCTGCTGTGTTTCTCCAGGCCACCAGAGGGCAGAGAGAAGGAGCGGAGAACGTTGAGTTGGTGTATTATAACGTCAGACGAGAGAACATTGAGATAGTTTATTATAACGTTGTTGGTTCTGATGCTGAAGCTGCTGGACCCAGTGAAGAAGAAGAGGAATATGATGACATAGATCTACCACATGGACCCAGAGTAGAGACAGAATACCACCAGTATGAAGACATAGATCTACCAGATGGACCCAGAGTAGAGACAGAATACCACCAGTATGAAGAGGTGGATCTACAAGGAGGTTCTGAAGCTGGACCCAGTGTAGCAGCAGGAGTCCATGTGTATGAGGTGGATCATCCAGTTGTCATCACTCAAGTCTGACTTGATACTGGAGACACATTCATCTATGCTGGTGACAGTGATTAGGCCTCAAATCAGTCAAAAATAGGACCGAAACTATTGATGAACTATTGACTTAGAGGCCATGTCCACAGAGAGTGTCTTTTCAGCTGGCAGCGCCAGCCTGCCATGCATGCATCCCGGCGTCCGACCATCGTGCATCAGCGCTCCTGACGCCTGGTGTTTTTTGCCGTAGCCATAGGGCCCTGTTAGCTTCAAGCTGGAAACTTCTGGAGAGTAGCGCTGCTCTTTTGTTTCTCCTGCCTGCGCCTGACAACCATGTAATTCATGGTTGAATCGTTACCCTACAATCAGGAGAAGGCGTGGTCTACTAAAGGGGAGTCTTGGGAAGTAGTCTCTTGAGTTTAACTGGGTAGAGATTCTTGAGGTTACATACAATAAAGGATTATCCGCATTCTCTTCGCGTTTCGGCACGTCGGCCTTCCTCAGCGTTTCAAACATGTTGAAATGCTGAGGAAGGCCGACGTGCCGAAACGTGGCCGTTTCTCTAGATAGACTTGTCTGCTGCGGCTGTTCATCTTTAAAAACATAAATCAAGAATATAACTGAAGAGAGTGCGGATAATCCTTCATTGTATGAATCGTTACCTTCTAGGACCTACACCATGAATTTAAAAAAAAATCACACCCAGTATGAAGTGGGTGGTGTGGTCATCACAGTGGTCATCACAGTGATGGAAGCTCAAAAATGTGTTTTGTGTTTAAAAATGTTAAAACACAAAAATGTGTTTTAAGTGCATAGTCCTATTTATAGGTTATTAATTTCATCATCATTTCATCATGTGTCTCGCTAGCCAATCACAGTGCTGAATATAGTCAGCGGGGAATAGAGTCAGCGGGGGTATCCAGGGGCCGCCCATTGTGGGTGGAAGGGGTGTACAATGGGGTGGCCAATAACAGTGCAGGGTTTGGGGGGGTACAATGGTTTGGGGGGGTAAAATGGGTGGCCAATCACAGTGCAGCAATGTCAATGTCCCAAACTCACATATAGGGGCGGCTACACCGCCCAAAAATAATAATAATATTTAATATCATATTGTTTATGTCCTTCAAACGTTTTTCAAAAGGTTTGAGCCTAAATCAAGCCTCAGATATACTCATTCCAACTAACTTATAAAGCACTTTCACCTGCAATACCACATTGTCCTGTTTGGCACGGGGCGCTATTGAGCCATTTTGTATGCATGTTATCTCCTGGTTCTGTGTGGAAAAAGTAAAAGAAATATATATATATATATATATATATATTTGGTTGGAACTGAAAAACAGGAGGGATTGTATCCTGACGTGACGTCACGTCAGGATACAATCCCTCCTGTTTTTCAGTTCCAACCAAATATATATATACTGTACATATATATTTGGTTGGAACTGAAAAACAGGAGGGATTGCACCCTGACGTGACGTCACGTCAGGGTGCAAATCAGTTTGGCCTGTTTTGAGACCAATTTACAGAAAACCCCAGATTTGCTGTGAAAGCCTGAGTGTTTAAACTGGGGTATTTTTGGGGATAGAAGAGAGGTAGGGGAGACCAAAAACACACAAAAAAAGAAGAAAAAGTTAAAATTCATGGTGTAGTCCCTTTAACCATGAGAAGTTGTTAACATTGTTTCAGCTACTTGTGGGGGCATCAATAAACACTGCATTTGAGTGTTATGACATGATGTCCAAGGCTCGTTGGACATTGTGCTCATCCCACTAATCCATGCTCCGAAATGAGACACCATTTAAAAGAGAAATAAACAGGATTTCCAGCTGTATAAACGTTAATGCCAAGAAGCATTGTTACCGAGAGAGTCTATGAAACAGATATTTCCAATCTGATTAAGTATGTTATACTGTGTAAGTCCTTTGTTGGCTATTTTTGCATTTTTGTATGTGTACATTTCTTACTTTTAAATGTTTAAGGTTTTTAGTTTAGTTTATTACAGATCCCCATTAGTCCTCACTCACCACAGTGAAGACTATTCACTGGGGATTTATAAGCGCTGCTTTTGAGAGTATCTTAATATTTTTAAGTTAGCGTTATCATTGTAATGTCAGTATACTGTAATGCCTGTTGTTTTAATGCTGTTTTTATTTGATGTACAGTATTTTTAAGTTAGCATTATCATTGTAATGTCAGTATAAGGCATAGCAGTGGCGGCCATTCTCTGGTTCCATCGTTGTAGACCCCATTCATTTCCCATAGAGATTTCCAAAAATATTTATATCAATTAATTTAAGCCTAGAATCAAGCCATCCAGGATCCTGGTGAATCATGACCATAAAACATTTGATTCTGTGAATAAAATACCCTTAATAAATACCCTTTGTTTTGCGGTTTTCAAAAAAATAATAATCACAGAATCAAATGTTTTATGGTCATGATTCACCAGGATCCTGGATGGCTTGATTCTAGGCTTAAAATAATTGATATAAATATTTGGGGAAAATGAATGTGGTCTGGAACAATGGAACCAGAACATGGTCGCCACTGCTATGCCCTATACTATAATGGCTGTTGTTTTAATGCTGTTTTTATTTGATGTACAGTCTTTTTTAAGAACAATATTAGTTATGAGCAATAAACCACAGTGTACATATTATGTTATTGTTGATCTGTCATTCTCCAGGAATAACACACACTGAATTCAGTGACGAATCAGAATCAAGCATTCAACCAAACCAAGTGTAATCTAGGTTAGACAATAGCATAGACAATAAGTGCATTACTAGAGGTCTCTTATTTGCTAGAGTGGATGAACTTTGTGCTACAAGTTGTAATGTTTAGTAAACACCAGGCAGGACGAGAGATCACGGTTTGGTCTGGTTTATTCAAGTACGCAGGAGATGTGCGTAGGGATGACAGGCATATGTCTGTATGCTACTGCTAGTGTCAAGGTGATCTAAATTATGTAATGTTATTCATTTAAGAGAACCCTATATATTATATATATTCTGAGAAGAACACATTTTTAGCATGATTTCACATCATACTGAGGAGACAGCCGCGTCCCGCAGTAACAAACAATGTGTATTGGGACTCATTTTGATCCACTGTTCTCGCAGTCTTCTCGTGTCATGTGTTAATGAAGAAAGTGTTACATCTGGGTTAACTAAAGGGTTTATAACTATGCAAATTACCCATTGAAGTTAATTCAATACCTTCACTAGTTTGAGCTCACCTCACCCTGTGGGTTGTTCCATTGCATGATTCTGTTGTGTAATATTCTTAAAGTACCAAAAGTAAAACTACTAAAATGTTTGAAAATAGCCGATCTACAAGCTCACAACACGTTGCAATGTAATGTGTTGTGAGCTTGTAGATCTGCTATTTTCAAATAATTGATATCTGCAAAGTAACTAGCAACTAAAGTTTTCAAATAATTGTAGTGGAGTAAAAGTACAATATTTGCCTCTGAGATGTAGTGGAGTAGAAGTAAAAATATTGAAAATTGGAAATACTCCGGTAAAGTAAGAATACCTCAAAATTGACCTTAAGTACAGTACTTGAGTAAATGTACTTAGTATGAAGTATAGTGAGCCTCTACTACCACTTAGTGGTTGGACCATGAATAATTTCATTGTTTAGCAGCAGATTGTAGCATATTATTGCTGACCATATAGTTCATGAAATGACAGCAGATTGTAGCACATGGCAGGAATATCACTATTGTGTAGCTTCTGGGAGTTTAAAGGACACAAACCTGAATAAAACATGGACATCCTGGACATAACTGAGAGCATGATCTGTGTCTGGACCCAGTCAGAGCAGCTTTATTAATATTCATGGTTACATTCTCTGTTCACCTTATACTTTATGTAGAAGTCATATGTTGCAGAGTTTTCTTCTCACAGGATGAATAATGAATGTTTTTAGGGCTGTACAAACCAATCCTGTGTATATGTATTTTTTTTTATTTCAGTTAAAGGGATATTTCACTTTCAAAAAAACTTTGGGTCAATTTATCGTCTACTCAGGCTTTTGTGAGCCCCGCCCCCAGACAGTTTTTAAGTTGCTTATCAGTATTTAGATATTTGATATTCATTATATCAGACACGCCCCCTTCCTATACAAAGCCATTATAAATTCATATTCCATTTTTAACATGTTAGATTCATCAAAAACACCCGTCCTTGGTTCTGGTGACTCACCCTGCCCTCCTAATACGTGAGGGGGCCGTGTTTTTTCCATTACTTTTTTCATTTATTTTATTAAATTCTTTAATTGTATAAAAAAAAACATTCCCCCCCCCCAAAAAAAAAGAGAAAAGAAAAAAGTTAAGTTAAAACACGGCCCCCTCGCGTATTAGGGCAGGGTGAGTCACCAGAACCAAGGATGAATCTTTTTTTGATGAGGTTTTTGATGAATCTAACATGTTAAAAATGGAGTTTGAAGTTATAATGGGTTTGTAAAGGAAGGGGGCGTGTCTGATAAAATGAATATCAAATATCTAAATACTGAATGAAGCAACTTAAAAACTGTCTAGGGGGCTCACAAAAGCCTGAGTAGACGATACAATGACCCAAAGTGAAATATCCCTTTAAGGTCAGGGTAGACTAGAGAGTACACCAAGGGCAGACAGAGAGGACTCTCTCCGGCTGATACAACAGAATAGTAAAACAAAGTGTATCCATATTGATGAGTATTATCAAAGAAAAATAACCAGTGATATAGAAAATAGATAATACATAGGGCTGTTTTTAACAAGGACATAAAAGCTTACAGTACTTTATCACTGCCCAGTTAGTCTTGCATGGTCAGATTGTTGCCTCCCACAATTTTCAAAATTTTCCGGTCATACAGTCTGGGACTCTGATCATGATTAGAATATAAAGCGGATGTGAAGCCTCCTCCCCACTTCAATTTCGTCTTTACAGTCGTGCAAATTTATCCTAATATAAATACAAAACATCTACATTGCTGCTTAGCAGAAATGGAAATAAAATAATAAAATGTAAAGATATTTTAAAACATATTTTCGTGAACAGAAGTGCCAGTTTCCTCTCTCGGATTTTGGGAGTAGTCCCAGACTCTATATAGCATTCAGAGATTGTGGAATAGTTGTCGGGCTACGAGAGACTACTGCCCAGTCAACTGGAAATTAGGTTTTTGTTTTTTTCCTCCTTTCTTTTTCTTAATGGAAGGTTTTTGTTTCACAATCGTGTCTTTTTTCCCGATTAACCGAAATTCAGGAAGCCTTCTTTAACATAAACAATACCTCATATATACACAAATGACCAATACTATTTCAGAAGGCTCTCCACTTTATTGGCAAAATGTGAAGGCTGATTCAAGACATTAGAACAGCAGTCAAAATGTACAATTGGAAACAAATGGGGTCTGTTTGAACTCTTAAAAGGATCACTGCTAATAAGGAAAATATGCCTTAATACATTATAATTGCCCTCTATAACTAAAATAACACTTTTTTAACACCTTAAATATGTTATTTATTTTAGACACAATTCATCTTTTACTCAAGGGGGAAATGCCCGTCGCAAGTTGATGATGTCATTGGTCCATGTGTGGAATGTATGGAATGCATGTGCAAAAGAAACATACAGTATTTAAAATATTGATTTGATGCTCATATTAACCTTAGGAAGTATTACATTTTTTATTTTCACATTCATTCCATACATTCCATAGGGCTAGACCACACATGGACAAATGACATCATCAGCTTGCGACGGGCATTGCCCCTATTGAGTAAAAGATTAACTATTTCTAAAATAAATACAATATTTAAGGTTTTTTTTACACCTTAGTTATAGAGGACAATTATAATGTATTAAGGCATATTTGGCTTATTAGTCAGAGATCCTTTTAACTGACTAAATGAACAATAACAACCAATTACGTTATTAACAAAACAATGGTGTAGCAGAATGACATTTCAGGAACATTTCTTCACATAAACAATATCTCAAATATTCAAATAATGATAATAATCACAATAACAAATACAAATACAATACTGTATAATATTTTAGAAATCTCCCCACTTCTGTGTATTGGCAAACTGTGCAGGCTCATTAAAGACAATTAGAACAGCAGTCATAATGAAGAGTTACACAGTAAAGTCCTTCATCACTACCAGTGTACAAATGGAACCAAATGGACCTTGGGGCTCAGCAAGGTAGTCTCTGTCCAAAATGTACCAGATGTCCCATCGTTATGGTTCATCAGCCGGCATAGGGCCCTGGAGCTGAACCCCGGTGTGGTCACCTGACCTCCTTAAAGGGACACGTGTAGCCGGGGTCAGGGGTCACCGCTGGTCCTCAGAGACGCAGCGGAAGCCCAGGTTAGACGCTGAGCTGTCTGGAGTGTTCTGACTGCGAGCTGCACAGCGGTACCTATAGCAGTATGACTGAGAGAGAGAGAGAGAGAGAGAGAGACATTCACCTATAGCAGTATGACTGAGAGAGAGAGAGAGAGAGAGAGAGAGAGAGAGAGAGAGAGAGAGAGAGAGAGAGAGAGAGAGAGAGTTACACCTGTACCTATAGCAGTATGACTGAGAGAGAGAGAGAGAGAGAGAGAGAGTTACACCTGTACCTATAGCAGTATGACTGAGAGAGAGAGAGAGAGAGAGAGAGAGTTACACCTGTACCTATAGCAGTATGACTGAGAGAGAGAGAGAGAGAGAGAGTCATGTACCTATAGCAGTATGACTGAGAGAGAGAGAGAGAGAGAGAGTCATGTACCTATAGCAGTATGACTGAGAGAGAGAGAGAGAGAGAGAGTCATGTACCTATAGCAGTATGACTGAGAGAGAGAGAGAGAGAGAGTCATGTACCTATAGCAGTATGACTGAGAGAGAGAGAGAGAGAGAGTCATGTACCTATAGCAGTATGACTGAGAGAGAGAGAGAGAGAGAGTCATGTACCTATAGCAGTATGACTGAGAGAGAGAGAGAGAGAGAGAGTCATGTACCTATAGCAGTATGACTGAGAGAGAGAGAGAGAGAGAGAGAGTCATGTACCTATAGCAGTATGACTGAGAGAGAGAGAGAGAAAGAGAGAGAGTCATGTACCCATAGCAGTATGACTGAGAGAGAGAGAGAGAAAGAGAGAGAGTCATGTACCTATAGCAGTATGACTGAGAGAGAGAGAGAGAGAGACATTCACCTATAGCAGTATGACTGAGAGAGAGAGAGAGAGACATTCACCTATAGCAGTATGACTGGAGAGAGAGAGAGAGACATTCACCTATAGCAGTATGACTGAGAGAGAGAGAGAGAGAGAGTCATGTACCTATAGCAGTATGACTGAGAGAGAGAGAGAGACATTCACCTATAGCAGTATGACTGGAGAGAGAGAGAGAGACATTCACCTATAGCAGTATGACTGAGAGAGAGAGAGAGAGAGAGTCATGTACCTATAGCAGTATGACTGAGAGAGAGAGAGAGACATTCACCTATAGCAGTATGACTGAGAGAGAGAGAGAGACATTCACCTATAGCAGTATGACTGAGAGAGAGAGAGAGAGAGTCATGTACCTATAGCAGTATGACTGAGAGAGAGAGAGAGAGAGTCATGTACCTATAGCAGTATGACTGAGAGAGAGAGAGAGAGAGAGAGTCATGTACCTATAGCAGTATGACTGAGAGAGAGAGAGAGAGAGTCATGTACCTATAGCAGTATGACTGAGAGAGAGAGAGAGAGAGTCATGTACCTATAGCAGTATGACTGAGAGAGAGAGAGAGAGAGTCATGTACCTATAGCAGTATGACTGAGAGAGAGAGAGAGAGAGTCATGTACCTATAGCAGTATGACTGAGAGAGAGAGAGAGAGAGTCATGTACCTATAGCAGTATGACTGAGAGAGAGAGAGATCATTATAATATAGAACCATATTGGGTCTACTCGGTCTGTGTCTCAGAGGCTGTGGCCAATTCAGAAACCTGCCTACCAGTGACATCATCGATGGGGAATCCAAGCTAGAAACGGCAGGCTTTCTTTTCCTGGGAAGTTTTCATGCTATAATCAGGGGTCCACATAACAGGTGCGCATGCGTCGTCAAAATGCATGCTGCGCGGCACATCAGACGAAAGGAAGCGCTTTCGCGTAGCAACAGCTGGGACAGGAATTTACTTCCTGAAGCCACACTCACACAATCACGCTAAAGCACGAGTCGGCCCCGTACACAGCCATTAGGCGGAGGGGGAGGGGACGCATGCTGCACGTGATTGTGGCCTCGAATCCTGACACACAGACACAGTCAGTCGCACGCTGCACGCTGCTGGCTGTGTTACAGGCTGTAACTCTCGTAACTGGCTGTAACTCTCGTTACAAATCACCCAAAACCTACGACAGATTAACTTGGATTATTGGCCTTTTGTCATATTGCACCAACAGTTTAGAGCTGTTACTGTCTCTCTGTTTTCACTTGCATCTCAACCTCTTATAACTTAGCATACCTATTTTTTGTAAAATAATCAAGTAATAAAGACAAAGAAAATTCCCCCAAAAATTTGAGAATTCACAAAATGTAAAAAAAAGAAAGAAAGTTTAAAAAAATGATTAAAACCTTTCTAATAGCAGATCTGCAAGCTCACATCATGGTTCATCGTGATGTGTTGTGAGCTTATTTTTGCTATTTGCTCTAATTAGACCCTCCAGAAAAACGTGGACAAAAATCCTTGATTATGCGATGAAATATGCGGTTTTGTGTGATGTTAGTTGCGAAACATACGCAAAAATAATTATGCAATGTGCATGTTATGCGATGCGATCTTTTTGAAAAAAGGTGACCCACGCATGATTATGCGCATAATCGCATTGTTCTGGAGGGTTTATCTAATAAGATACATAACAAGGAGAGTGACAGCTTTGTAACCAGACTCGTACCTTGTGACACATGTAGGATCCTCCCTTCTTCACCCGATCTGTTCCTGACGGAGGTCCTGTCTGAAAAGAGAGATAAAGAGAGATATAGAGATGTAAATAAATACTACCAGAGTCGATCCATTTAAATGTGCTGTTGGCTGTGCTCGGGTGGCACAGCTAATATAAATAAATACAAAAGAGCTTTTGGCTTTTTGGTGCTCAGGTAATCAACACTTATTTACATATTTACACTCCACAATGTGCCAGCTATTACTGCGTTGTGTTGAGTTGCAGTCGTGTTGTGTTGTGTTGTGTTGTGTTGTGTTGTGTTGTGTTGTGTTGTGTTGTGTGTACATACACGGTTGTGTTGTTGTGTAGTGTGTGCCAGAGCCATAAAGAGAGTTCTGACACTAGCGTCGACTCCCATTGTAAGAATGGAATGCGGAAGTGCTCTGTCTATCTCAATGAGATAGTTCCAATGTTTGGAACTATAGCCCAGAGGAGCCCGCTTTGCGGCGAGATCAAAGCGTGTCGTTACTCTCTTTTCTACACTCTGGTGTGTACATACAGGGTTGTGTGATGGTTGTGTGTAGAGTTGTGTAGTGTGTACATACAGGGTTGTGTGATGGTTGTGTGTAGTGTAGTGTAGTGTGTACATACAGGGTTGTGTGATGGTTGTGTGTAGTGTAGTGTAGTGTGTACATACAGGGTTGTGTGATGGTTGTGTGTTGTGATGGACGGTCCACCAATCAGAGGTCCACTCCCATGCGTTCCCCACCATGTCATACAGGCCGAAACCGTTGGCAGGAAATGACATCACCTGTAGAATGAATGTTAACAGGAAATGACATCACCTCTGAGACACAGCTCTGAGACACAGCTCTCCTCTGTGTCTCAGAGGAGAGCTGTGGACACTTCAGACATTTAACCACTCAAACCCTACTTGCTCTTGCTTCTGCTCTTTTCTCCCTCTACAGTCTACAGCAGTGGTTCTCAAACTTTTTCGTGCCAAGGACCCCCAAATAGACTCTTATTAGACTGCGGACCCCCATTTGAAAAGATAAGCCAGGGACCCCAATAATAGATGATTTTTATGGCTCTCTAGCAGTGATTTCAACCATTTTAACTTCAAGGACCCCCAGTTTGACATGCATTAGGGCTACGGACCCCCATTTAATGGCATGTATGTCTCTGGGACCCCAATTTATATTGTAAAATCAATGTTAATTTAACTCTGAGAGTGTACAAATGGAACCAAATGGACCCGTTAGGGTCCATTTGGTTCCACTTGTACACTCTCAGAGTTACAGACCCATAAGGGTCCATTTGGTTCCTGTCCATCATTTAGCTGGGGACCCCCTGGAGCCCCCTCAAGTACCCCTGGGGGTCCCCGGACCCCACTTTGAGAACCAACGGTTGTATGTACAGTGCCATGAACTCCTATATATTACATCAAATGTCTTCATTTGACATGGCCAAATAAGGAGAACAATACATGTTGGGATCTCTCTCTCTCTCTCTCTCTCTCTCTCTCTCTCTCTCTCTGTGTCTCTATGTCTCTCTCTCTCTCTCTCTCTCTGTGTCTCTATGTCTCTCTCTCTCTCTCTCTCTCTCTCTCTCTCTCTCTGTGTCTCTCTCTCTCTCTCTCTCTCTCTCTCTCTCTCTCTCTCTCTCTCTCTCTGTGTGTCTCTATGTCTCTCTCTCTCTCTCTCTCTCTCTCTCTCTCTCTCTCTCTCTCTCTCTCTCTCTCTCTCTCTCTCTCTCTCTCTCTCTCTCTCTCTCTCTCTCTCTCTCTCTCTCTCTCTCTCTCTCTCTCTCTCTCTGTGTCTCTATGTCTCTCTCTCTCTCTCTCTCTCTCTCTCTCTCTCTCTCTCTCTCTGTGTCTCTATGTCTCTCTCTCTCTCTCTCTCTCTCTGTGTCTCTATGTCTCTCTCTCTCTCTCTGTGTCTCTATGTCTCTCTCTCTCTTACAGGTGAAGTAGTGGTGAAGCCGTCCTCTGCAGTGTTGTGTGAGGGGAACTCTCCCTGCCACAGGTTGGCGTAGTGATGACCTTTAGGGGTCAGCTTGTTTCCCCAGGGGAACAACCTGAGGAGACCACACACACACACACACACACACACACACACACACACACACACACACACACACACACACACACACACACACACACACACACACACACACACACACACACACACACACACACACACACAGTGCAGTGTGAATGATTCATACATGTGTTTATATGGACATAAATACACACAGCATACATGACCATGTAATGTGTACGTATCTGTCACAAGGCTTTTTGTAGCATTACCTTTGACGGTACTACCTGTACTGTACAATTGTGTTAATACAGTATTCAATCAATCAATCATTAATAAATATATTCATACCTTTACAATTTGTGAATGTATTTATTTCTGAACGTATTCTATTTATAGTTTCAACACGAAGAGACCGATGCGGCGGAAAATAGCCGATCTACAAGCTCACAACGTGTCGCATCGCGACACGTTGTGAGCTTGTAGATCAGCTATTTTCTTAAAACAGGCTTATAGACATTATGGCAACAAATAAAGGGCAATAATGAATGAATATTCACCTGTCCTTCAGGCCGGCCCTGCATGCATGCTCCCACTCTGCCTCTGTGGGGAGTCTCTTATGGAGCCAGGAACAGTAGGATACTGCGTCTGCCCAGGATACATGGACCACTGGATGATGTAATCTGTAATAACACATGATACATGGACCACTGGATGATGTAATCTGTAATAACACATGATACATGGACCACTGGATGATGTAATCTGTAATAACACATGATACATGGACCACTGGATGATGTAATCTGTAATAACACATGATACATGGACCACTGGATGATGTAATCTGTAATAACACATGATACATGGACCACTGGATGATGTAATCTGTAATAACACATGATACATGGACCACTGGATGATGTAATCTGTAATTACACATGATACATGGACCACTGGATGATGTAATCTGTAATAACACATGATACATGGACCACTGGATGATGTAATCTGTAATAACACATGATACATGGACCACTGGATGATGTAATCTGTAATAACACATGATACATGGACCACTGGATGATGTAATCTGTAATAACACATGATACATGGACCACTGGATGATGTAATCTGTAATAACACATGATACATGGACCACTGGATGATGTAATCTGTAATAACACATGATACATGGACCACTGGATGATGTAATCTGTAATAACACATGATACATGGACCACTGGATGATGTAATCTGTAATAACACAGGATACATGGACCACTGGATGATGTAATCTGTAATAACACATGATACATGGACCACTGGATGATGTAATCTGTAATAACACAGGATACATGGACCACTGGATGATGTAATCTGTAATAACACATGATACATGGACCACTGGATGATGTAATCTGTAATAACACATGATACATGGACCACTGGATGATGTAATCTGTAATAACACATGATACATGGACCACTGGATGATGTAATCTGTAATAACACATGATACATGGACCACTGGATGATGTAATCTGTAATAACACAGGATACATGGACCACTGGATGATGTAATCTGTAATAACACATGATACATGGACCACTGGATGATGTAATCTGTAATAACACATGATACATGGACCACTGGATGATGTAATCTGTAATAACACAGGATACATGGACCACTGGATGATGTAATCTGTAATAACACAGGATACATGGACCACTGGATGATGTAATCTGTAATAACACATGATACATGGACCACTGGATGATGTAATCTGTAATAACACATGATACATGGACCACTGGATGATGTAATCTGTAATAACACATGATACATGGACCACTGGATGATGTAATCTGTAATAACACAGGATACATGGACCACTGGATGATGTAATCTGTAATAACACAGGATACATGGACCACTGGATGATGTAATCTGTAATAACACATGATACATGGACCACTGGATGATGTAATCTGTAATAACACAGGATACATGGACCACTGGATGATGTAATCTGTAATTACACATGATACATGGACCACTGGATGATGTAATCTGTAATAACACAGGATACATGGACCACTGGATGATGTAATCTGTAATAACACAGGATACATGGACCACTGGATGATGTAATCTGTAATAACACATGATACATGGACCACTGGATGATGTAATCTGTAATAACACAGGATACATGGACCACTGGATGATGTAATCTGTAATAACACAGGATACATGGACCACTGGATGATGTAATCTGTAATAACACATGATACATGGACCACTGGATGATGTAATCTGTAATAACACATGATACATGGACCACTGGATGATGTAATCTGTAATAACACATGATACATGGACCAGTGGATGATGTAATCTGTAATAACACATGATACATGGACCACTGGATGATGTAATCTGTAATAACACAGGATACATGGACCACTGGATGATGTAATCTGTAATAACACATGATACATGGACCACTGGATGATGTAATCTGTAATAACACAGGATACATGGACCACTGGATGATGTAATCTGTAATAACACATGATACATGGACCACTGGATGATGTAATCTGTAATAACACAGGATACATGGACCACTGGATGATGTAATCTGTAATTACACATGATACATGGACCACTGGATGATGTAATCTGTAATAACACATGATACATGGACCACTGGATGATGTAATCTGTAATAACACATGATACATGGACCACTGGATGATGTAATCTGTAATAACACATGATACATGGACCACTGGATGATGTAATCTGTAATAACACAGGATACATGGACCACTGGATGATGTAATCTGTAATAACACATGATACATGGACCACTGGATGATGTAATCTGTAATAACACATGATACATGGACCACTGGATGATGTAATCTGTAATAACACATGATACATGGACCACTGGATGATGTAATCTGTAATAACACAGGATACATGGACCACTGGATGATGTAATCTGTAATAACACATGATACATGGACCACTGGATGATGTAATCTGTAATAACACATGATACATGGACCACTGGATGATGTAATCTGTAATAACACAGGATACATGGACCACTGGATGATGTAATCTGTAATAACACAGGATACATGGACCACTGGATGATGTAATCTGTAATAACACATGATACATGGACCACTGGATGATGTAATCTGTAATAACACATGATACATGGACCACTGGATGATGTAATCTGTAATAACACATGATACATGGACCACTGGATGATGTAATCTGTAATAACACAGGATACATGGACCACTGGATGATGTAATCTGTAATAACACAGGATACATGGACCACTGGATGATGTAATCTGTAATAACACATGATACATGGACCACTGGATGATGTAATCTGTAATAACACAGGATACATGGACCACTGGATGATGTAATCTGTAATTACACATGATACATGGACCACTGGATGATGTAATCTGTAATAACACAGGATACATGGACCACTGGATGATGTAATCTGTAATAACACAGGATACATGGACCACTGGATGATGTAATCTGTAATAACACATGATACATGGACCACTGGATGATGTAATCTGTAATAACACAGGATACATGGACCACTGGATGATGTAATCTGTAATAACACAGGATACATGGACCACTGGATGATGTAATCTGTAATAACACAGGATACATGGACCACTGGATGATGTAATCTGTAATAACACATGATACATGGACCACTGGATGATGTAATCTGTAATAACACATGATACATGGACCACTGGATGATGTAATCTGTAATAACACATGATACATGGACCAGTGGATGATGTAATCTGTAATAACACATGATACATGGACCACTGGATGATGTAATCTGTAATAACACAGGATACATGGACCACTGGATGATGTAATCTGTAATAACACATGATACATGGACCACTGGATGATGTAATCTGTAATAACACAGGATACATGGACCACTGGATGATGTAATCTGTAATAACACATGATACATGGACCACTGGATGATGTAATCTGTAATAACACAGGATACATGGACCACTGGATGATGTAATCTGTAATTACACATGATACATGGACCACTGGATGATGTAATCTGTAATAACACATGATACATGGACCACTGGATGATGTAATCTGTAATAACACATGATACATGGACCACTGGATGATGTAATCTGTAATAACACATGATACATGGACCACTGGATGATGTAATCTGTAATAACACAGGATACATGGACCACTGGATGATGTAATCTGTAATAACACAGGATACATGGACCACTGGATGATGTAATCTGTAATTACACATGATACATGGACCACTGGATGATGTAATCTGTAATAACACATGATACATGGACCACTGGATGATGTAATCTGTAATAACACATGATACATGGACCACTGGATGATGTAATCTGTAATAACACATGATACATGGACCACTGGATGATGTAATCTGTAATAACACATGATACATGGACCACTGGATGATGTAATCTGTAATTACACATGATACATGGACCACTGGATGATGTAATCTGTAATAACACATGATACATGGACCACTGGATGATGTAATCTGTAATAACACATGATACATGGACCACTGGATGATGTAATCTGTAATAACACAGGATACATGGACCACTGGATGATGTAATCTGTAATATCACATGATACATGGACCACTGGATGATGTAATCTGTAATAACACAGGAACAGTACGCTACTGCGTCTGCCCAGGAGACATGGACCACTGGATGATCTAATCTGTAATAACACATGAGACATGGACCACTGGATGATGTAATCTGTAATAACACAGGATACATGGACCACTGGATGATGTAATCTGTAATAACACATGATACATGGACCACTGGATGATGTAATCTGTAATAACACATGAGACATGGACCACTGGATGATGTCATCTGTAATAACACAGGATACATGGACCACTGGATGATGTAATCTGTAATAACACAGGATACATGGACCACTGGATGATGTAATCTGTAATAACACATGAGACATGGACCACTGGATGATGTAATCTGTAATAACACAGGATACATGGACCACTGGATGATGTAATCTGTAATAACACATGATACATGGACCACTGGATGATGTAATCTGTAATAACACATGAGACATGGACCACTGGATGATGTCATCTGTAATAACACAGGATACATGGACCACTGGATGATGTAATCTGTAATAACACAGGATACATGGACCACTGGATGATGTAATCTGTAATAACACATGAGACATGGACCACTGGATGATGTAATCTGTAATAACACATGATACATGGACCACTGGATGATGTAATCTGTAATAACACAGGATACATGGACCACTGGATGATGTAATCTGTAATAACACATGAGACATGGACCACTGGATGATGTAATCTGTAATAACACAGGATACATGGACCACTGGATGATGTAATCTGTAATAACACATGAGACATGGACCACTGGATGATGTAATCTGTAATAACACATGATACATGGACCACTGGATGATGTCATCTGTAATAACACATGAGACATGGACCACTGGATGATGTAATCTGTAATTACACATGATACATGGACCACTGGATGATGTCATCTGTAATAACACATGATACATGGACCACTGGATGATGTAATCTGTAATAACACAGGAGCAGTACTCTACTGCAAGGGTCCCCAAACTTTTCAGGCCGCAACCCCCCAAAATAATCATAGTTGAACTGTGGACCCCCCCAGCCTGAAGCTTTTGGAATTGTAGGAGTTGAGGCATTAGATTTGGTTGGACTCTGTTCCACAGATAAATATTGTGAACATAGCTGAACTACAAGCTCACAACGTGGCACAATTCTTTTAAAAAAAGTACAGGAAAAGAAAAAAGGGATATTTACTCCTGAGATCCATAAACATGGGTCTGTGACACAACATTTGGTCATGGCATTTTAAAGTGGATTCCATCTCAGAGCATAATGTGGGGTATTATTCATAAGGTGGTGTATTATATACTAATATATAATGATATTCGTACATAATGTGGTGTATTATTATTATTAAGCCCCTCCTACCTGTCAGTCACAGAGGACTCTGGACCTTCAGGCTGCTTCCAGTACGCTCCTTTCACTGGCAGCCACCAGGGGGCAGCAGCCACCTGAGAGAGAGAGAGACTTTAGCCTGGTGATGAATCTATCAGAACTAAATCCTTTAGTGATTAGTATGGATGGCCATGTCAGCCAGGTAGCAGGGTCTTCAATGCCAAGAACCCCTTAGCTGAGACAGATGAAGCAGGGACCCCTTTGCTGAGAGAGAGATGAAGCAGGGACCCCTTAGCTAACAAAGTTTATATTGCATATTAAACTTTGTCATATATTTATCAGAGATAGCTTGATAGACTTGTTTGTCACTATATTCAGTGTTGTGTGAATTAATATTTGTTTGTTTATTATAATGTTTGATTGTGCTATAAATATGTTGGATGAATGTTCATTTCCTTTGTCTCTGTACTTGGTCTGCTCATTTTTCCCTCTATACCAAAACTCTTCACCGAAAACAGCAGATCTACAAGTTTGTAGATCTGTGTTCACCCCAGAACAGAGATGCTAGGGTTCAGGTGGTTTATGTAAAAAAAGGTTCCCATCACACAAAGATTTGGAGGCCCCCCCTGTAGTAACTCTGAGGACCCCTAGACCCCTGCTGAACATTGTTTCACTTAAACCAATAGTTCTTAAAGTAGGGTCCTCCAGGGGGTCCCCAGTTTAAAACAATTAAGCCCTATTACATTTTTCCCCCGTCTATTTCGCTATAGCTGATCTAAAAGCTCACGTCGCTTTACATGGTGATGCATCAGTGAGCTTGTATATCTGGTCTTTTAGAAGACAAAAAAAAGTTGTCAAATCTTCTTTTACGGGAGGCTCTGGCACAACATCTTTTTAAATGGGGGGGTCCACATCCACATATACATTTGGGGGGCTCCTTGACTCCCAAGATTTGAACCCGGGTCAGTACTTGGGTTCAAGGGGTTAATGTACACATAAGTGTCTGTCAATCATCCTCCAAACAGGAAGTAGAACCCAGCCTGTCAATCATCCTCCAAACAGGAAGTAGAACCGCTTGAAAAACAAAGCGTGTGACCTTCTGACCCAGAGGCCCCGAGCGCTCCCGGTTGCTATGGTGACCACCCAAGGTTTATGTCCAGCTGCGAGTGATTACGTGCTTTGTGTGTGTGTGTGTGTGTGTGTGTGTGTGTGTGTGTGTGTGTGTGTGTGTGTGTGTGTGTGTGTGTGTGTGTGTGTGTGTGTGTGTGTGTGTGTGTGTGTGTGTGTGTGTGTGTGTGTGTGCGTGCGTGCGTGCGTGCGTGCGTGCGTGCGTGCGTGCGTGCGTGCGTGCGTGCTATGCAGGTGTGAGAGATGTGCCAAGACAAACTCCTAGCTTGTTCATCATTTTAATAGTTTTAACAGGCCTGGTAGTGTAACAGAGTTGTTATCATTGTGGTTTAATACCAATGTGGAACAGGAAGTCAGCTGGGTGTGGGGCAATGTTGTCGTTGTTTTTTGTTTAATATAAGAGTTAAATAGCTCTATATTGTGACAGAGCATGTGAGCGGAGCGGAGCGACGCGATTTTGACGTGAGCGCGGAGCTGGTTTATAAAAAGGTTGGAGCGCTACTCAGAGCGAGGACCGCCTCCCGCTCCAAGCCGCCCTCGCGGGGGCCGCGCACCGAATGTTTGAGCATGCCCGGTCGCACGGACTCAGAGACACACAGACATCCGCAGTGCACAGCGCACTGAGATGTCATTAGAATTTCTACTTTCTTTTTCTTTTATTGTTTTTTACTGTTGAGCGACCCGGTTTGAGCGGAGCATGGAGTGAGATTTGCGCAAATCAACGTGAGCGAGGAGCGACGGGGAGCGGAGCAAGTCGACGTGAGCGAATAGCTCACGTGAAACCAGCCCCCTGGAGCGCCGAGCGGCATTTCCACCCGCTCCGCTCACGTGCTCTGTATTGTGATAGTAATCATTACTATAGAGTGTTTGTTCAGTAACAGTGTTAAATAGCTCTATATTGTGATAGTAATCATCAGATATACAGGATATAAGAGGTTAGGTCAGTAATATTGATGTTCTGAACATGGGGATTCATTACGGATCACATCTTTAACAGCGTTGGTGTTAAAGAGCAATACTTACAGCTTGGGTGATGTGTCTTTTCAGCGTCTCACTCAGGATTCCCTCAAACACAAAGGAGTCTCCATATCTCTCTGCCTAGAAGCACAAGGAGGACAAGGGATGACGGACATTATGTTATTTCCTCCAGACAAGAGAATTAACCAAAAAGACCCAATAACTACTGTATGGCAGAACTCTCACTAACTTTTAAAACAATAGACAGACAATGTCTACATACATTTCACCCATTTATGTTGTTGTGACTGACAGAGTGACTTGTGAGAGTTCTTGTTGTCCTAATCTAGTCTTCATGTCTTGTCCTGTGTTGTTTTTATCTTCTTATCTTTCTTGGGACTGTGCTGCGGGCCAGTGTAATAACTACAAATCCTGAACATATGAACCTATTTTGTCCAGAAGTAAATGTTCAATGCAGGCGCGCAAATCCCAGGGGGGGTTTCGTACCCCCCTAGCTTCAGATTGGACCCCCCTAAGTCATTTAGAATAATAAAAATAATGTTAAAATATTTATTTTTTTGATAATAAATCAGTAAAATCAGGCAAAAATAAATAACATAACCCTAACCCTAAAAACAAACTAAAGTAACCAAACACCGAAAAGAAACTAACAAAATCCGCCCAAAAACAGAAACTTTTCTCGCCCGCGGGCTTCGCTTCGCACACTATTTTTGAAGAGGAACATTTTAGCAAATCTTTGAATATATATATATATATATTTAAGCGAACATTTTTAACAAAAAAATCTTTGCTTCTGGGGGGGTCCCTGGAACAAGATATTTTGGTATGGGCGTCCGCGGCCAAATACATATAATTCTGGGGGTCCTTGACATGAAAACATTTGAGAACCACTGATATTATAGCAAAAAAAAAAAAGGATAAAAAACTGTTAGGATTTAGAAGACATTTGTAGAATCCCCCAGAAGCAAAGATTTGAGTTACAAATGTTTACTTAAAACAATATATATTCAAAGATTTGCAGATTTTGCACACATTTTCACGATTTTTCAAAAATAGCAGATCTACAAGCTCGCGCTATGAGCTTGTAGATCTGCTATTTTTAGCGGCGCTAGCCGCTCTATACCTATAGGTATAGAGCGGATATTAGCCCTCTATACCTGGCTTTTGCGTCAACGTTCTGATTGGTCAGGTCCGTCAACGTTCTGATTGGTCAGGCTCGCCAAGGTTCTGATTGGTCAGGTCCGTCAACGTTCTGATTGGTCAGGCTCGCCAAGGTTCTGATTGGTCAGGTCCGTCAACGTTCTGATTGGTCAGGTCCGTCAACGTTCTGATTGGTCACTATTCATGACATCACTATGTTACTATTCATGACATCACTATGATGTCAAAATTAGATGGTTTATATAAACTGTAAAAGTCCGGAACATAAACACTCTGGGTACGGCTTATAAATTGTATAGATTATTTCATAACACATACATATCTTTCTGGTACCACATTTATACACACGCGCACACAAAGTTTATTTTTTAGGTACCCACTCTATCAGATATGATAGATCAGTTTTTGCCACTTACCTTGGAATGCATTTGGTGATTCGCTTCCAATGGCACTATTTAGTGCCACTGGAAGCCTTGAAATAAATTTACAGAGATTTAATATTGTTTCTCTAGTAGAAACACATATCTATGACAAAATATATCAAAGGCGCCGCTACCTTCACACAGGTGTGATTTTTTAAATGACACACAGATGCGTTCCCGGTCTTAATGAGTTAATGTGGAGATAGTTGTTTTGTCCGTCATTGATTAGAATAAGAAGGTGGAGTTAGGAGGTTTGACTGACAGTTTGAGGATCCAATGGAGTGAGGCGGTTTAGTCAGAAGAGCTTTTTAATACTTTTCATTGGTTCAATATTTATAAACCCTCACACAGAGACGTGAAGGGTTCAATAGCACTGATTAATTAAAGATAATAAACCTGGGTGGCGTAGCCCGTAGAGTTGACAAAGCTCTCAAACTGTGTGTTGGAGACCTCCTGGACGTCCATGTAGAAGGCGTCCACGTGGACTCTCCTCTGAGGACCCTCCCCATCCGGAGGGATGCCGGGGTCATCAGTGCCCATCAGGAACTCTCCCCCAGGGATGAGAACCATCTAGAGCATTAAACACAGAGTTTATAGGATTATTATTACATATAATAATGAATCAGAACCATCTAGAACAGTGGTTTTCAACCAGTGGTCCAGGGACCACCAGTGGTCCTTGAGGGAGTTCCAGGGGGTCCCCAGCTAAATGATGGACAGGAACCAAATGGACCCTTATGGGTCTGTAACTCTGAGAGTGTACAAATGGAACCAAATGGACCCTAACGGGTCCATTTGGTTCCATTTGTACACTCACAGAGTTAAAATAACATTGATTTTATAATAAAAATTGGGGTCCCAGAGATATAAATGCCATTAAATGGGGGTCCGTAGCCTCAATGCATGTCAAACTGGGGGTCCTTGAAATTAAAATGGTTGAGAATCACTGCTAGAGAGCCGTAAAAATCTTCTCTTATGGGGGTCCCTGGCTTATCTTTTCAAATGGGGGTCCACAGGCTAATAAGTGTCAATTTGGGGGTCCTTGGCACGAAAAAAATTTGAGAACCACTGATCTAGGACATTAAACACACAGCTTTTGTATTAACTCGTTTTATTTTCCCTTGTTTATTACCTTTGTGGCATTCTTGTTTTTATTGTGCATTCTGTCCTATAAGCACTAGTGCTTTATAAATACAGTTATTATAGAGAGAATCACGTGTCTTCTACCTGACTGTGAGTCTCATCATGATGTCTGTCCACAGTGTCCACATGATCAGATGGAACGACATCGTTGGCCGTTCTGGAGTATTTCACTGCTGGGTTCCCATCTTCATGTTCATCATCATGCTGGTGGTCTTTCTGTCTGTTCAGGTTGTGACCACCACAACCACAGCCTGGTGTAGGGGTCCCAGATGTAGGGGTCCCAGATGTAGGGGTCCCAGATGTAAGGGTGAGGGTCTCAGATCCAGGGGTCACCTCATCTTCCACTGCAACAGGTAGATGATCTGTACCTGTAACAGTGGTGTAAAAGCATTGGTTCTCAAAGTGGGGTCCGGGGACCCCCAGGGGTCCTTGAGGGAGTTCCAGGGGGTCCCCAGCTAAATGATAGATTAGGCACCAAATGGACCCTTATGGGTCTGTAACTCTGAGAGTGTACAAATGGAACCAAATGGACCCGGTCCATTTGGTTCCATTTGCACACTCTCAGAGTTAAATGAACATTGATGTTACAATATGAATTGCGGTCCAAGTGATAGAAATGCCATAATAAATGGGGGTCCGTAGCCCTAATGCATGTCAAACTGGGGGTCCTTGAAATTACAATGGTTGAGAAGTACAATTATGATGAGGTATATTTTGACTTTACTGGAGTATTTCCAATTTTCAGTACTTTTACTTCTACTCCACTACATCTCAGAGGCAAATATTGTACTTTCACTCCACTACGATTATTTTAAAACTAGTTACTTTGTAGATTTTGATTATTATTACTTACAACACATACATTAACCACTTCAGCCCTATATACATTTTGGCCATTTGAAAATAGCAGATCTACAAGCTCACAATGTGTTGCCATGCCACGCGTTGTGAGCTTGTAGATCTGCTATTTTCAAAAGATGTTTATACATTTGAAAACTTGTGAAATGGGACATTCTGCATAATGAGTACTTTCTACATTAGGTACTTTATAAGTACATTTTTATACCAGTACTTTTGTACTTTTACTCGAGTAAATTTTTAATTCCAGACTTTTGTAACAGAGCATTTGTTACATTGCAGTATTGATACTTTTACTTAAGTAAAAACCACTGACCTTCAACACATGAGACAGAGTACAGACTGTTCAGTAGAAATATCCATAAAATGTAACGGAACAGCATTATGATATCATAATAACACACTTATTATTATTAATAATAATAAACTACATGCTCACTCTGCTCACAGACATGGCAACGCTTCCGCAAAAATCACGTGACCAATCAGCTGGCTCACTGGTAAACAGTGTTAACCCTTCAGTGTCTGACACGACGCTCCTCTGTCACGAGCGGAACTTCACCTTGATTTTTGTACTTTTGTATTTATGGACAGTAAGGCTACATAAACGTTTACATTTCAAATGTAAAGTACTGAACACATGGCCACAAATCTTACAATGATGTACGGGTGGGTCTAAGTACCCATAGTTTCTGTTTTGTTCAATAAGAAACATTCGAATTTGATTGGTGGCCATTTTCTTCATTGAGTTAATATGTATCAAGTGCAGTATAGCTACTAACCGCTAGGGGTGTGTGATTGACAGCAGGGGGGAATTCGGAAAAAATGGTCACCAATCGGATTAAAATACTTTTTATTGAACAATACGGAAAATACGAGTATTGTTGAGGACTCAAACGTAATTATAACATCCGTGGCCATAAGGTAAGCACTTTATATTTGAAATGTAAGTGTTTATGTAGATGTACGGGCCGTAAACATAGAAAGTACAAACACAAGGTCGTCCATTTTACTACAACGATAGAATATCCTTTGGCAAAACGTAAACATGGGACATGAACACAGGACTACATGTCCCATGGTGGTTAGAGGCATAGGACTACATGTCCCAGGTGGTTAGAGGACTACATGTCCCATGGTGGTTAGAGGACTACATGTCCCATGGTGGTTAGAGGACTACATTTCCCATGGTGGTTAGAGGACTACATGTCCCATGGTGGTTAGAGGACTACATGTCCCATGGTGGTTAGAGGACTACATGTCCCATGGTGGTTAGAGGCATAGGACTACATGTCCCATGGTGGTTAGAGGACTACATGTCCCATGGTGGTTAGAGGACTACATGTCCCATGGTGGTTAGAGGACTACATGTCCCATGATGGTTAGAGGGCGGAAGAAGGAAGGCGCAGGACCAGTGCAGAGAACCACATTTCCCAGAATGCCTCAGTCAGTGATAGGTCGCAGCTGACAGAGAGCAGCCCCTCCCCCGCCTCTGTCTGTCTACAGGCTCCACAGGCAGCAGGGAGTCGGTCCAATTTTTTTATTAGATCTATAAACCCTACAACCTGAGGATGGATGTATATCCCACCGTACCGGGGTGGTGATGAAGAGGAATAACTTATAACTGTAATCATGTTCTTCTGTTTGTGATCCAGAAGAGCTTCTGTCCGTTAGTTACACCATCAGATCTAACAGACCATCAGAGGTAATGTAACTTATTGTCAGTAGTGGAAAAAAGTACTCATTATTTTACTTAAGTAAAAGTATCAATACTGCACTGTAGAATGTACTTAAAGTACCAAAAGTAAGAAAATACTCATTATGCAGTGAGCATGTTTTGTAATAATAATCAAAGTCTACAAAGTAACTAGTAACTTTTGTCATCTAAATAATTGTAGTGGAGTAAAAGTACAATATTTGCCTCTGAGATGTAGTGGAGTAGAAGTAAAAGTACTGAAAATTGGAAATACTCCAGTAAAGTAAAACTACCTTACTCCAATACAGTTCTTGAGTAAATGTACTTAGTTACTTTACACCGCTGCTATCTTGTCTGTTTGTGCTGCTTATGTGTTTTTTTTGGGGGGCGTTTCAGTTTAAATCAGTGTTTGTTGTGAAACATAAATGTTCATGTTTTTCATTATATTATGTATTTGACGGACCCCCCCCATTTTACATTAATATGTGCCACAGCAAGGAGGGACCCCCATGTATTTACACCAGTGGTTCTCAAACTTTTTCATGTCAAGGACCCCCAAATTGACACTTATTAGCCCGCGGACCCCCATTTGAAAAGATAAGCCAGGGACCCCCCATAAGAGAAGATTTTTATGGCTCTAGCAGTGATTTTCAACCATTTTAATTTGAAGGACCCCCAGTTTGACATGCATTAGGGCTACGGACCCCCATTTAATGGCATTTATATCTCTGGGACCCCAATTTATATTGTAAAATCAATGTTAATGTAACTCTGAGAGTGTACAAATGGAACCAAATGGACCCGTTAGGGTCCATTTGGTTCCATTTGTACACTCTCAGAGTTACAGACCCATAAGGGTCCATTTGGTTCCTAACCATCATTTAGCTGGGGACCCCCTGGAACCCCCTCAAGTACCCCTGGGGATCCCCGGACCCCATGAGAGATTTTCTAATAATAATAATAATAGCTACAAAATAAATAAAACTTTGCTTATAAAGTATCCAACACAGGGGTCTTCAACGTTTTCAGCCCAAGGACCCCCTAGTTGAGAGAGAGATGAAGCAGGGACCCCCTCCTCTATATTGTATAAAATTGTGTTTCAGATTCAAAACATTTTGTTTACTTGATCTGCTCTTTTTTTCCCTCTACACCTATAACTCTTTGCCAAAAATAGCAGATCTACAAGCTCTCAACGCCTCGCAGCGCGAGGCGTTGAGAGCTTGTAGATCTGCTATTTTTGGCTAAAGTTACCCTCAGAAAAGGAATTCTAGGGTTCAAGTGGTTAAGGTAAAAAAACGAAATCCTATCACAAAGATTTGGCGGACCCCCTATAGTAGCTCTTAGGACCCCCTAGGGGTCCCGGACCCCCTGTTGAAGACCCACTGATCTAAACTCTTCATCATTTAGCTAGTGACCCCCATAAAGCACGACCCCTGGGGGTCCCCGGACCACCCTTTGAGAAGCATTGTGTTAGAATGTGATAGAGCTGTTTCCTTGTATGGTAAATTGAACACATTATGAATGAATGAATGTAGCTCTGTTACACTACACCAGTGGTAAGGGAAAAGTACTCACTTTTCTTTTACTTTTTTAAAAGTATCAATACTGAAGTGTAGACATACTCTGTAAGTAAAAAAAACAAAACTGCTATTTTCAAATAGCCCATTTATGAAACAGGGCTGAAGTGGTTAATGTAATAATAATCAAAATCTACAATATTTGCCTCTGAGATGTAGTGGAGTAGAAGTAAAAGTATTGACAATCTGAAATACTGTGTGTGTGTGTGTGTGTGTGTGTGTGTGTGTGTGTGTGTGTGTGTGTGTGTGTGTGTGTGTGTGTGTGTGTGTGTGTGTGTGTGTGTGTGTGTGTGTGTGTGTAAGCAGTGATTGTTGATTGTTTGAAATGTATTTTAGGATAAATAAGCTCTTGAATAACTGCTGTCATCAGTGCATTCATTGCCATTATCAGCATCACATTAGATCTTTAGCATCAGCAGTTAATCAGTAGATATACTGTGCATATTCTGCATTATACAGTTGAGAGAGAGAGAGAGAGAGAGAGAGAGAGAGAGAGAGAGAGAGAGAGAGAGAGAGAGAGAGAGCGCGCGCAGGGGACCCCCACTACATATTGTATAGATGAGGGACCCCTTAGCCGAGAGAGAGATGAAGCAGGGACCACTCACTACATATTGTGTAACATTGTGTTGCAGATTAAACCTTTTCATAGATTTCATAGACAGATTCATAGACTATCAGTGTTGTGTGAATTAATGTGTTTTGTTTATATCAGACATTTAACAACTTAAACCGTCAATACTTGGCTCTGTACTTGATGTGCTCTTTTTCCCCCTCTACCTCCTACCCGAAAATAGCAGATCTACAAGCTCACAACGCCTTGCTGTGAGCTTTTACAGTAGATCTGCTATTTCCGGCCAATGTTCCCCTCAGAATAGGGACACTAGAGTTGAAGTGGTTAAAACAATAAATCCATATCGCAAAAAAAAATATTTGACATAGGGGTGCCGGACCCCCTGTTGAAGACCCCTGATTTATTTCATTGGACATAAACCACACACCGGCCTATTAAGCCCATGCCAGATGTCTGGGTGTGATTCAGGTAATGGGGTCCTGTCCTACTCCTGGCCCTGCATCATGTTTGACTGATATCTGTTTTGTCATAAGGTTATTATTTTGTCACACGTTCACAAATAGCCTACATTCCCTACAAGAGCACAATGTTGTGAGCTTACAAGTAGATCGCGCGCGTGTGTGTGTGTGTGTGTGTGTGTGTGTGTGTGTGTGTGTGTGTGTGTGTGTGTGTGTGTGTGTGTGTGTGTGTGTGTGTGTGTGTGTGTGTGTGTGTGTGTGTGTGTGTGTGTGTGTGTGTGTGTGTGTGTGTGTGTGTGTGTGTGTGTCATGGTGGTACAGAAGTGGGCCGGGGTTCAGGCCTTTCAGGGCCCCGGGCTTAAGTTGGAACACTCTTGAATGAATGAAGTGTAGAGTTAGTTCCTTTGTGGAGAACCTTAAGGCTGCTACACAACCCCTCCCACTCACTCAGATCAGCTGAGAGAGAGAGAGAGAGAGAGAGAGATTAATGTCAGGAACTAGATAGAAAGCGAGAGTGTGTGTGTGAGAGAGAGAGAGAGAGTGCTGCTAAAGAGAGAGAGGAACTATAACCTACAGGTTCCAGAGGAAGTACAGTATGGTCACAAAACTCCTTTTTGTTTTGGTTGTCACAGTAATGTTTCTGAAACCCTCCCGGGGGTTTTCTTTACACTGTAGATTCCTGCAGACTGCGCACTACCGCCCCCTCCTGGCACGGAGCTACTTCCTGTCAACCATTAGCTGACCTTCTGTACAGTGTGTGTGTGTGTGTGTGTGTGTTTGTGCACCCGACCTTTGACCCCGCTGACCTCCCGACCCCACCTTGGTCTGTAGTGGTCAGGAGGCCTGTAGGTTCTCAAAGTGCGGTCGCACCGCTCAGGACGGCAACTCGGTCGCTTTAGCTCCCTCGGTGGTCCTTCACGGGGCTCCAGCTCGCTTGAGACTGCGCGCCTCCGTCATGGTCCCAAACCAAAACAACCAAAACCCAAACTGAACTATTTAAGTCATCTCCGTTGGTAGGTCAGTATGTCTTGATAACACCCAATGAATGGTCTGATAAATGGCGGGTAGGTCAGTAGGTCGCCTACTTCGCCCATTCAATGGTCTAATAAAAGGTGATAATGTCCCATCCAATGGTCTAATAAAAGGTGATAATGTCCCATCCAATGGTCTAATAAAAGGTGATAATGTCCCATTCAATGGTCTAATAAAAGGTGATAATGTCCCATCCAATGGTCTAATAAAAGGTGATAATGTCCCATCCAATGGTCTAATAAAAGGTGATAATGTCCCATCCAATGGTCTAATAAAAGGTGATAATGTCCCATCCAATGGTCTAATAAAAGGTGATAATGTCCCATCCAATGGTCTAATAAAAGGTGATAATGTCCCATCCAATGGTCTAATAAAAGGTGATAATGTCCCATCCAATGGTCTAATAAAAGGTGATAATGTCCCATCCAATGGTCTAATAAAAGGTGATAATGTCCCATCCAATGGTCTAATAAAAGGTGATAATGTCCCATCCAATGGTCTAATAAAAGGTGATAATGTCCCATCCAATGGTCTAATAAAAGGTGATAATGTCCCATCCAATGGTCTAATAAAAGGTGATAATGTCCCATCCAATGGTCTAATAAAAGGTGATAATGTCCCATTCAATGCATTGATAGCATCCGAATCAGGTGCCTGATGAGCAGGTTGGTGCCTTGCATGGTTTCCTCCTCCATCGGTGTGTGTGTGTGTGTGTGTGTGTGTGTGTGTGTGTGTGTGTGGGTGTGGGTGTGTGTGTGTGTGTGTGTGTGTGTGTGTGTGTGTGTGTGTGTGTGTGTGTGTGTGTGTGTGTGTGTGTGTGTGTGTGTGAATGGTTGAATGTGTGTGTGAATGGGTGAATGTGTGAATGAATGTGTGTGTGAATGGGTGAATGAATGTGTGTGTGAATGGGTGAATGAATGTGTGTGTGAATGGGTGAATGAGTGTGTGTGTGTGTGTGTGTGTGTGTGTGTGTGTGTGTGTGTGTGTGTGAATGGGTGAATGGCACAATCAATGTAAAGCGCTTTGGATCAAAGCGGTATATATACTAAATGCACCATTTACCATTTGGTTCCATTTCTACACTGTAGGGAGTTAAATGAACACACAGGATCTTACAAAAATAACTATTGTGTCTGTCGGGTGGAAACCTGATTTGACGCTGCGTTTGGAGCTTGTAGATAACAGGGGCGGCCATAGCTGAATGGTTAGTGAGCCTGCCTAGGGACCCAGAGGCCCTGGTTGCCCCAGATTCGATTCCAGGCCAGGTCAGCATATGTGTCGATGAAATGAAATTTGTCCCTGAGCAAGACTCTTAACCCCTAATTGCTCACAGGTTCTCATTGGAAACAAGACCGCAAGGACTTTCATGAACGACCTGTTAAAAGGAATTATCCTTATCCTAGATCTGCTAGTTTCGATGTGTTTATGTGACGCTGTTGTATGATCAAATAGGACGTTCATTAAAACAAAACACACACAAATTATTAGAATAAGGAGATAAGAGAGGTTTCTGCTCTGACAGCACAGCAGAGCGTTGTGTGTTAGACTGATGAGGAAAGAATGACCTTCAATCCATTTAACCCTTTGAGACCTGGAACGCTTATGTGTCATTTTAGATTTCTTTGGCTATTCAAAAATAGCAGATCTACAAGCTCATGGCGCGGCACCGAGTGCCGCGCCATGAGCTTGTAGATCTGCTATTTTTGAAAAATCGTGAACATTTTGTGCAAATCTTTGAATATATATATATGTATTTTTAAAGAAACGTTTTTAACTCAAATCTTTGCTTCTAGGGGGATTCTACGAATGCCTTCTAAATCCTAACAGTTTTTTTTGTTGCTATAATATCAGTGGTTCTCAAACTTTTTTCATGTCAAGGACCACCCAAAATGTTGTTCCAGGGACCCCCCAGAAGCAAAACTTTGAGTTCAAAATGTTCGCTTTAAAAAACTAGATATATTCAAAGATTTGCACAAATTTTCTAGATAAAAAAAAAAAAGCAGATCTACAAGCTTGTTGTAGATCTGCTATTTTTGAATAGCCAAAGTGTAAAATAAGGCTTTTTTAGCTCAAATCTAAAAATGACACAGACTTACTTATACGTTTATCTGGACAGAACTGCACATATTGATGAACATTACGTATAAAATATAGTGTAAATACACAGGAACAATGCTAATTTACATCCGTAGTCCCCAGTGCAGAAAACAAGCAGCATTACAAAAGGGTCCAAAACAGCAGAGAAAAACCTTTCTTTGCGTGGCGTTGTGAGCTTGTAGATCTGCTATTTCCTAACGCTTTGCCTCTTGCTTATATTATTTGACAATGCGGCCAATATTTGACCAGTTTTTATAGTATAGTTTGTTAAACTTGATTGATTACTTTTTAACTTTTTTTAGGTATTAAAATAGGTCTTATAAGACCTTAAATTGTCACTTCACTGTCATGTGGGGACGGACCCCCCTGGGGGCCTCAACCCACAGGTTGAGAACCACTGAGCCAGGTGACCTACTGTAGTCCAGCTGCATGTTTCTCTGTGTGCTGCTTCTTCCCTAATCATTAACTGTCCGGTACACACACACACACACACACACACACACACACACACACACACACACACACACACACACACACACACACACACACACACACACACACACACACACACACACACACACACACACACACACACACACACACAGTAACATCAGATAAAGAGAATTTCCCTGCAGCTCAGACCATGCAAATCCTGTTGGTGTAACAGTAGGTCCATAGTAGTGTAGCTGTGTGTACAGTAACTCTATAGTAAAATATATATGTATGTATACATATATGTACTGTAACTAGAGTATTATATCATATATATATATATATATATATATATATTACACAGCTTGATTGAATGCTTGATTCTGATTGGTCAATCATCGGTCATTATTTCTTGATAATGCCCAATGAGCTCTATAATGCATTGGTTCTCAAAGTGGGGTCCGGGGACCCCTAGGGGTCCTTGAGGGGGTTCCAGGGGGTCCCCAGCTAAATGATAGATTAGGCACCAAATGGACCCTTATGTGTCTGTAACTCTGAGAGTGTACAAATGGAACCAAATGGACCCTTATGGGTCTGTAACTCTGAGAGTGTACAAATGGAACCAAATGGACCCTTATGGATCTGTAACGCTGAGAGTGTACAAATGGAACCAAATGGACCCTTATGGATCTGTAACTCTGAGAGTGTACAAATGGAACCAAATGGACCCTTATGTGTCTGTAACTCTGAGAGTGTACAAATGGAACCAAATGGACCCTAATGGGTCCATTTGGTTCCATTTGTACACTCTCAGAGTTACATTAACATAGATTTTACAATATAAATTGCGGTCCAAGTGATAGAAATGCCATTAAATGGGGGTCCGTAGTCCTAATGCATGTCAAACTGGGGGTCCTTGAAATTAAAATGGTTGAAATCACTGCTAGAGAGCCGCAAAAATCTTCTCTTATGGGGGTCCCTGGCTTATCTTTTCAAATGGGGGTCCGCGGTCTAGTAAGTGTCTATTTGGGGGTCCTTGGCACGAAAAAGTTTGAGAACCACTGCTATAATGGACCGCTGTGTAATCAAAGACTCAGAACACCTGCTCATGTCAACCTGCGCTGCTTGGTTTAATGCTTTATCCAACATGACAGACATGTAAACAAACAAACCATGTCCTTTACAACTAAACGTTGCTCTCAACAATGTTTTAGAAAACATTTGAAGTGAGAAATAGACGATGCCAATAACCGAGAAGTCATTCTATTTGATCCACTGCACTTCCTTGTTTATCGTTGCACACCACCAACGCAAGAATACCAAAACACTCGCCCCAAAACACAGTCGCCCCCGGGGCAAATACGGCGATATTATAGGGATATCCGGAGGTATATAGAATGGGGGGCGAGTGTGTTTTGGGGCGAGTCTTCCGGTTACCTTATGGCAGTGGTTCTCAACCTTTTCAGGCCGTGACCCCCCAAAAAAATCATATTTGAACTGGGGACCCCCCATTTCGTTTGACTCCGTTCCACAGATAAATATTGTGAAAATAGCCGATCTACAAGCTCACAACGCCGTTGTGAGCTTGTAGATCTGCTATTTTCACAATTATTGCCTCTTTCTTATGTTATTTGACAATTTGGCCAATGTTTTATAGTATAGTTTGTTGATTACTTTTGATGCAGTAATTTAATACCTAACTTTTTAGGTATTAAAAAGATCTTAAAAGTCCTACATTTTCACTTCACTATCATCTGGGGACCCCCCCAAAATCATGTGGGGACCCCCCTGGGGGTCCCGACCCACAGGATGAGAACCACTTATGGACTACTGACATTTGTTTTCCGAGGCGAACTTCTCCGCCCAGCCCAATACTTATGGGTCCATACCCCACAGGTACCCCACGGGTATGGACTAGTATATATACATGTTCTGTGGCCAGCTGGGGAGGTGGGAAAAACGTAGTCTGATAATCAGACTGAAGCTTTGGTGTTGTTGTGCTGTTTTAAAAACATGTTTAGTTCTTTTTCCTGAAAAGGAATAACATAATGTAGTTGGTCTCTATATTTGACATTGTAATGATTTCCTGTCCCACAGGCGTCCGTCCTCCTGCGTCCATCATGTCTGATAAGATGTCCAGTTTCCTCCACATCGGGGACATCTGCTCCCTGTACGCAGAGGGTTCCACCAACGGATTCATCAGCACCCTGGGGTAAGGTTCTCCACAATCATTACATTATTAACTCTTTAACTGCCAGAGTATATATATAACTAAATGGATTCATCAGCACCCGGGGGTAAGGTTCTCCACAATCATTACATTATTAACTCTTTAACTGTCAGAGTATATATATAACTAAACGGGTTCATCAGCACCCGGGGGTAAGGTTCTCCACAATCATTACATTATTAAGACCGGGAACGCATCTGTATCATTTTTAGATTTCTTTGGGCTTTTCAAGAAATAGCAGATCTACTATGAGCTTGTAGATCTGCTATTTGTTTTACTGAAATCATTGCTTCTGGGGAGGTCCCTGAACTAGGGCAATGTTAAAAGGGTGGCATTTGTTCCTCAACGTAGTGCGAATGTGCGTGCAAAGTTTGACCGTAATCGGGATCAAAACGGGCCACTCCTGCAAACTTTAGGATGGAACAACATGACTCACTTAAAAAAAACATAAATATGTTTTTTTAAAGTCCATACTGCTATTCATAGGGCTGCACGTGTCATGTGTTTCGCTAGCCAATCACAGTCCTGAATTTGCAAAGTCAGCCAATCACATTACAGCTAGTGGTGATGACACTAGCTGTAATGTGATTGGCTGACTTTGCAAAAGTATAGATTTGCATTGACTGTGGAAGGGTTAGGGTTGTGGACTGCGTTGTAGACTATTGGCCAATCACGGTGCAGGATTGGTCAGTGTCCAAACATCACTTATAGGGGGCGGTTACACCACCCCAAAAATAGTTTTACATAAGTCGGCCTCCTCGCGGACATGAAAAATGCAGGGCAAAGGTTTTTCCTTGACCTCTAGTGAGTGTGCATACAACGTTTTAGGGGGGTAGGAGGGTAGGGGTACATCATCTTAAAGGGTAAACGTGTGTAAAGGTCATGAAGACCTGTCCCGTCTTTCCATAGACGTGTGGTATAAACTCTTCTGAAGGCCTTTCACATTATTATTCACTATATACGACACAACGCTGCACTACATGCTGCTAATCCAGGGGTCTTCAACGTTTTCAGGCCAATGACCCCCTAGCTAAGAGAGAGATGAAGCAGGGACCCCCTACTCTATATGTTGTATAAAATTGTGTTTCAGATTAACGTTTTTTTTCCCACTTAGTCTGCTATTTTTCCCCTCTACACCTATAGCCGCTTTGCCAAAAATAGCAGATCTACAAGCTCTCAACGCCTCGCAGCGCGAGGCGTTGAGAGCTTGTAGATCTGCTATGTTCGGCTAATGTTCCCCTCAGAAAAGGAATTCTAGGGTTCAAGTGGTTAAGGTAAAAATACTAAATCACATCACACAACGATTTGGGCGGACCCCCTATAGTAGCTCTGAGGACCCCTTAGGGGTCCCGGGCCCCCCGTTGAAGACCCCTGTGCTAATCAATCAATCAATCAATCTTCTAAGTTCTTAGTTCATGTCACATGGTTAAAAGGTAGAAATGGAAACGAGGTTTTTTGTTACAGTTTAAGGAAGAAAGATACACATGAGGAAGAGAGATTAGAATATAGAGGAAGGAACACATAACGGCTATAAAAACAGTGTTATAGTGTCTGTCTGTCTGTCTGTCTGTCTGTCTGTCTGTCTGTCTGTCTGTCTGTCTGTCTGTCTGTCTGTCTGTCTGTCTGTCTGTCTCATGGATAACTCGAGCTTTGTTTGACCGATCGCCTCAGACTTGGTGTGTGTGTGTGTGTGTGTGTGTGTGTGTGTGTGTGTGTGTGTGTGTGTGTGTGTGTGTGTGTGTGTGTGTGTGTGTGTGTGTGTGTGTGTGTGTGTGTGTGTGTTGTGCCTAGTAAGAATGTGGTTGACCAGCAGTTTTACAGATCTCTGTCTGTGTCACATTTAATGCCAACATAGAAATCGGCATCCTAAAATGTTGATGTTCTCACAAGAACAGTAATACTGTGTGTGTGTGTGTGTACGTGCGCGCGCGCGCACACACGTACAACTGTAAACAACACATTCCCTCCCCGGCAGATGCAGACTTGGGGGGGGTGGGGGGGGGGAGGGTTTACAGGACTTGGCCTGTTTCCAGACCAGTGTTATTGTGAGACACTAAAAGCTCAGATTCATCATCAGGATTGAGTCTCTTTTAGCCTCACAGGCCGTTCTGCTCTGAATCATTTCAGGTAGAGAACGGAACGGAAGGTTCCCGGTTTGATCCCCTGAGTTAGTGGCGAAGACAGTATTACTAGTAGTACTATTATAGGGCAGTGGTTTTCAACCTTTTTTTGCGTCAAGGACCCCCAAATTGACACATATTAGCCCAGGGACCCCCCATTTGAAAAGATATGCCAGGGACTCAACCATTTTGATTTCTTGGGGGTCCCAATCTACACTGAAGTATCATCAGCATTTAGTGTTCATGTAACTCTGAGAGTGTACAAATGGAACCAAATGGACCCGTCCATTTGGTTCCATTTGTACACTCTCAGAGTTACAGACACATGAGGATCAATTTGGTTCCTAACTATTAATTTGGCTGGGGACCCCCTGGAACCCCCTCAAGGACCACTGGTGGACCACAGGAGGCCGATGTGTGCAAAACCCATTTTTTAGCGGCGCTAGCCGCTAGAGCGGATCCTGCTCTATACCTGGCTTTTGCGTCAACGTTCTGATTGGTCAGACACGTCAACAAAGTGATTGGTCAAGCTTCACGTGACACGTGGCTATAAACACATTATAAACACTTATTGATGACAAAATGTATCAAAGGCGCCGCTACCTTCACACAGGCGTGATTTTTTTACATTACTCCTACAGATTTTATCCAAACGTCATGCAAATCGGTACACAGTATCTCTATAGTCATGTGATCAACACAGATCTGTCCCATTTCCCATATTCCATCCTCATTGGCTAAGGTTTGCTTCCAAAATTTGCAGGATTGGTCCGTTTTGAACAAAATGCCTCAAATCATGAACGCAGCTTGTGATTTCTCATGTCATGTCATGTCAGTAACACAGTGTCATGTTGTTGGGGTCAGAGGTCATGTCAGTAACACAGTGTCATGGGGTCAGAGGTCATGTCAGTAACACAGTGTTTCTCTCCTCAGCCTGGTGGATGACCGCTGTGTCGTCCAGCCTGACGCCGGAGACCTCAACAACCCTCCCAAGAAGTTCAGAGGTAAGACGGCACATTTTAATTCCTTATTTTAATCCACAAATTACAATACATTTTCATTAGCAAAACAGAGCAATATTTCACAAGGTGTTTGGCTTTGCTCTTTGTCATGCCAGCGATTGCTAGGCCACTCGTGGTCATCTTATATACATGGCCTAGGCCAGTGGTTCTCAAACTTTTTCATGTCAAGGACCCCCTACTTGACACTTATTACCCCACGGACCCCCATTTGAAAAGATAAGCCAGGGACCCCAATAAGAGAAGGTTTTTATGGCTCTCTAGCAGTGATTCTCAACCATTTTCATTTCAAGGACCCCCAGTTTGACATGCATTAGGGCTACGGACCCCCATTTAATGGCATTTATAGCTCTGGGACCCCAATTCACATTGTACAACCAATGTTAATTTAACTCTGAGAGTGTACAAATGGAACCAAATGGACCCGTTAGGGTCCATTTGGTTCCATTTGTACACTCTCAGAGTTACAGACCCATACGGGTTCATTTGGTCCCTGTCCATCATTTAGCTGGGGACCCCCTGGAACCCCCTCAAGTACCCCCGGGGGTCCCCGGACCCCACTTTGAGAACCAATGGCCTAGGCTTCCAAATATGACTACAGAAAATCTGCATCTGTGCCCATAAGGTTTGTTATGATTCTCTGTAGCGGTTGGTTGGTACTTAAAATGCTTATCTTGGTAAAGCCTGGTTCATGTAGAGATCAAAGACACAGCCCACCTCCACAATCAGAACCTCCTTGTGACAGGTGACAACACACACACACACACACACACACACACACACACACACACACACACACACACACACACACACACACACACACACACACACACACACACACACACACACACACACACACACACAGTAGAATGTCATGATGATGAAACAGCCCTAAGATGGAGTGTGAGAATCAGTGCATGTTATTTTAACCTTTTTTTAAGACCGGGAACGCATCTGTGTCATTTTAAGATTTATTTGGGCTATTCAAAAATAACAGATCTACAAGCTCATAGCGCGGCACTCTGTGCCGCGCTATGAGCTTGTAGATCTGCTATTTTTTTTAAATCAGGAAAACATGTGCAAATCTTTGAATATACATACACTGTATGCAGATATATTTTTAAAGCGAACATTTCTAACTCAAATCTTTGCTTCTGAGGAAGCAGTTTTTTTTTTGTGGTGCTCAAACTTTTCCATGTCAAGGACCCCCCAAAATGATATGTATTTAGCTACGGACCCCCCATCTCAAAATATGTTGATCCAGGGACCCCCCAGAAGCAAAGATTTGAGTTACAAATGTTCACTTTAAAACATAAAAACATATATATTCAAAGATTTCCACAAATTTTCACGATTTTTCTAAAAAAAATCCAAATAAATGTTAAAGTGACACAGATGTGTTCCTGGTCTTAATGGGTATTGTTGTTGCTGTGTTCTGGTGTGTATACTGTTACTGTACATATGTTTGTATACTCTGTTACTGTACATATTTAGCCGGTGTCTTCCTTTACTGTACTGGAAGCCTCGTGATCAGTGTTGCCATGTCCGCTTATTATAAGCGACTTTGGGCTTGTTTTTCTGTAAAGTTGCCTGTAAATATTGGTTAGTTGCAGGTTGTGTTTTTTTGGGGGGAAATTGTGTTTAAAGTGTAGTTGCTTATGTGGGCCGGTTTCCTAATTATTGTTTTAATTATTGTCTAAGCAATAATTAAGGACCCCCAAGGTAATATGTAGCCTATTTGTCCGTAGCGCAGACCCCCATCTGAAAATATTTCATGCCAGAGCAGAGACCCCCGTACCAGATTTATGTTGTTAGAATGGTTTTAAAAAAAATGCTATTTCAAGATCTTTTGAAAATACAGTATACAGGTTTAAAGTGCTCATGTGGCCTATCTATGACAGCCGCCTGTTTTGGGCTTGTTTTCGTAGACCTGGTTGCTTGTTTCTCTCGCAGAACCTGGCAACGATCGAACGTGATGCTTATCTGAGTGAAGAGACTATTTTTAGACCTAGAGTCCCACACAGGAAGTAGTATTCATGATCCTGGGTTCTCAGGCTGTGTGTGTGTGTGTGTGTGTGTGTGTGTGTGTGTGTGTGTGTGTGTGTGTGTGTGTGTGTGTGTGTGTGTGTGTGTGTGGACTGACTTCCATGCATATGGGTGTTTCTTACGTGGGAGGTTACATGGTTTGTGTGTCCAATAAACCATGGGTCTTGAACAGGGGGTCCGGGACCCCTAGGGGGTCCTCATAGCTACTATAGGGGGTCCGCCAAATCTTTGTGTGAGAGGATTGTTTTTTTTCACATTAACCACTTGAACCCTAGCATCCCTATTCTGAGGGGAACATTGGCCGAAAATAGCAGATCTACAAGCTCTCAACGCCTCGCAGCACGAGGCGTTGTGAGCTTGTAGATCTGCTATTTTTGGCAAAGAGGTATAGGTGTAGAGGGAAAAAAGATAATAAAAGAAAAACACAATTTTATACAATATAGAGGTGGTCCCTGCTTCATATGTCTCTCAGCTAAGGGGTCCTTGGGCTGAAAACGTTGCCCCTGCACTAAACAGAGCCTGGTTGCTCACA
>NC_139944.1:57290193-57295193 GCF_963454915.1 Gymnoscopelus microlampas | reverse complement strand
AGAGAGAGAGAGAGAGACCCAGTCTATCACTAAGGATGGTGATGACTACACTGACTCCTCCAGATGGGGGGGGGGGGGGTCCAACCAATCAGTGGGTGTGACGCCATGGAGAAGCGCCTGATGATGCGTTGTAGTTCTTTCACTGTTCATCGTGGTTGAATAGGATACTAAAGAACTACAGAAGATGCTGCTATACGTCATGTAGACACCTCGATATGATTGGTTGGAGTTACTGCCAAGTAGCTTGAACAAAGGGACCGCCCTCTTCAGCGGTTGGCTACAGAGGTCCCAGATGGAAGTTAGGGCAAATATTGTTAATATAGGAAGATACACATTCTCCATTGGAGCCACTAGAGGCGAAGTAGTACACAAATCCTACAAATGGTCTCCTAAGTAGGCGTGGTTGTCTTCTCCCCCGAACACCCCACCACCCTCCCCCTCCCCCCTGGCTGACAACGTCATATGGATGTGTGTTTGTGTATTTTCTTCATTAAAGAAAATAAATGCTTTACATGTTTGAAAGTAAACTGTTAAGGCAAAGATGCTTTTAAGAAACCTATGAAATTCCCACTACAAACACACATGTATTATTCAGTCTTATGCTAGATGTGCTCCTGTTTCTGCTCAATATTGTAACAGGGCCTTTTATTTATACGGTATATATTTTACCACTAGTGTGTTTAGCATGAATGTTTAGCATGATGATTCCCACATCATACACCATCAACCAAGACAGTTACTGTAATAATGGAAAATTATAGAGCATTGGAACACACATTTTATTTAATTTTTAATACGTCCATATTTCACGTACTATATTCACATATGGAATTCTCAGTTTATTAGTTTCTAGAACATATCTTATGCGTACAGAGCATAGAGTTCAAATCTAATATAATAATACAATATAATATAATATAAGGGACAGACAGAGCCCTCTATGTCTCGTGCGTCAGACTGCAGATGGACTCTTCAGATATCTTCCCAAATCTCGCGAGAGTGTGTTGCTGGGATAGAGAAAGGTCGATAACAAAGTAGATTTTCTCCTAATTTGTGTCTCTAAAAAACATTTTAGTTTGAAAATCGTGCATATTTTGTGTCTTGTGATGATTGGGTCCAATATTTAGTTCAGTATCGATGGAGCTAAGGAATGGTTCAGAAGCTGTGTTCACGTTGACTCTTCCATTGGAATCAATAGACTCCAACTTGCTTCCTGTCTCCTAAAAAGGTGTTCACCTACGTCATGCAGAAACGGGAAGTAAACTGGAGAATGCGACTCTTGCTATTTTCCTCTTGGGTTAGGGTGTGAGACAAGCTTCTTCCATCTGACACCAGGTCAGGTGATCTGATATGACACACAGCGGTACTCCCATGGTCAAATATTTACTCCACTACAAGTGGAAGTTACTCTGTCCAATGTGTACTCGAGTCAAAGCAGTGGATCTCAAACTTCTTCATGTCAGGGACAACAACCACCAACGCGTTTCGGCAAACGCCTTCTGCAGGGTGTTGCCCGTTTGCCGAAACGCGTTGGTGTTTTTTAATGTTCTGTAAGCCCATTGCCCAATAAAGGCTTTTTAATTTCAAATCCACCTGAGTGGCTGGACCTGGATTTTTGTGCCTTTTTGGCACTTTTTGTCCTTTTTTGCTCATTCATTGTATTCCCTTTCATGAGCACTGGTGGTTTGAGGGATACCAGTAGCGCTCCTGCCATCTCTCTCTCTCTCAACACTGATGTGTGATTGGCTGTGGCTCAGGAGGTAGAGCTGGTCGTCCAATGATCCGTGTGGGTCGACGGTTTGAATCCCGGCTCCTCCTGTCCTCATGTGGACGTGTCTTTGGGCAAACACACTGAACCCTACATTGCCTCTAATGTTGTAAAGCGCCTTGAGAAAGTTTGAGTACTTAGACATGCGCCATAAAAAATGCAATTCATTATGTGTGTTTGGCTGCGGACCCCCATCTAAAAAAGTACTTTGTTCCAGGGACCCCCCTCCCCCACAGAAGCAAATATTTGAGTTACAAATGTTCGCTTTAATTTGTGTGTGTGTGTGTGTGTGTGTGTGTGTGTGTGTGTGAGCAGATCTAGAAGCTCATAGCTTGTATATCTGCTATTTTTTAATTTCTCTGAATGGATTAAAGGAGCATTACACCCCTGGAAGAACTTACAGTCACTCAATGTTAATAATATTTGTAGTAGATATTCTAACAGTAGCAACATTTTTAATTTGCACCGTATGGCCAGAAAAATATAGAAGTCTGTGTGTTTGACTGGGGTTTGACTGGACTGCTGCATTACTACAATGACCATAATGCTTTGGGGCACTGCCCTTCCTTGTGGGGAGGGGAGGCTGTGTGGGGGTGTTGTCTACATTGTAGTCAGGACATAAGGTGAGATAAAGAGACTATGAGTCAAATGACTCATAGTCTCTGAGGATCTGCATACAAATCTAAAAATACAGATAAAACACAACAAACACACCAGGATCATGTTTATGGGTCTTAGACCTATAGATACAAATAGGTGTTTGATGCAAAATCGGCGAAATGTCCCTTTAAGAAGCGTTAGTGTTACCTCACTGCATCATGGGTCTGGAGGTCAGAGTTCAAGGAGAACAGAAACATGCAAATCACAGACAACGGTTTGTTTCTACTTCCTGTTCTCTGTATGGAAATGAATCTCACAGACCTCTGTCTCTACTTCCTGTTCTCTGTAAGGAAATGAATCTCACAGACCTCTGTCTCTACTTCCTGTTCTCTGTAAGGAAATGAATCTCACAGACCTCTGTCTCTACTTCCTGTTCTCTGTATGGAAATTAATCTCACAGACCTCTGTCTCTACTTCCTGTTCTCTGTAAGGAAATGAATCTCACAGACCTCTGTCTCTACTTCCTGTTCTCTGTAAGGAAATGAATCTCACAGACCTCTGTCTCTACTTCCTGTTCTCTGTAAGGAAATGAATCTCACAGACCTCTGTCTCTACTTCCTGTTCTCTGTATGGAAATGAATCTCACAGACCTCTGTCTCTACTTCCTGTTCTCTGTATGGAAATGAATCTCACAGACCTCTGTCTCTACTTCCTGTTCTCTGTATGGAAATGAATCTCACAGACCTCTGTCTCTACTTCCTGTTCTCTGTAAGGAAATGAATCTCACAGACCTCTGTCTCTACTTCCTGTTCTCTGTAAGGAAATGAATCTCACAGACCTCTGTCTCTACTTCCTGTTCTCTGTAAGGAAATGAATCTCACAGACCTCTGTCTCTACTTCCTGTTCTCTGTAAGGAAATGAATCTCACAGACCTCTGTCTCTACTTCCTGTTCTCTGTAAGGAAATGAATCTCACAGACCTCTGTCTCTACTTCCTGTTCTCTGTATGGAAATGAATCTCACAGACCTCTGTCTCTACTTCCTGTTCTCTGTAAGGAAATGAATCTCACAGACCTCTGTCTCTACTTCCTGTTCTCTGTAAGGAAATGAATCTCACAGACCTCTGTCTCTACTTCCTGTTCTCTGTAAGGAAATGAATCTCACAGACCTCTGTCTCTACTTCCTGTTCTCTGTAAGGAAATGAATCTCACAGACCTCTGTCTCTACTTCCTGTTCTCTGTAAGGAAATGAATCTCACAGACCTCTGTCTCTACTTCCTGTTCTCTGTAAGGAAATGAATCTCACAGACCTCTGTCTCTACTTCCTGTTCTCTGTAAGGAAATGAATCTCACAGACCTCTGTCTCTACTTCCTGTTCTCTGTAAGGAAATGAATCTCACAGACCTCTGTCTCTACTTCCTGTTCTCTGTATGGAAATGAATCTCACAGACCTTCCCTTTAAGCCCGAGGCTGTTCTCTTATGTTACGTTATGTAACTCCTCAACGCTGGCATTTATACCAGTGGTTTTCAACCCTTTTCATGTCCAGGACCCCCAAATTGACACTTAGTAGCCCGCGGACCCCCATTTGAAAAGATAAGCCAGGGACCCCCTCATAAGACATTATGTTTACGGCTCTAGCAGTGATTCTCAACCATTTTAATTTCAAGGACCCCCAGTTTGACATGCATTAGGGCTACGGACCCCCATTTAATGGCATTTCTATCTCTTGGACCCCAATTTATATTGTAAAATCAATGTTAATGTAACTCTGAGAGTGTACAAATGGAACCAAATGGACCCGTTAGGGTCCATTTGGTTCCATTTGTACACTCAGAGTTACAGACCCATAAGGGTCCATTTGGTTCCATTTGTACACTCAGAGTTACAGACCCATAAGGGTCCATTTGGTTCCATTTGTACACTCAGAGTTACAGACCCATAAGGGTCCATTTGGTTCCATTTGGACACTCTCAGAGTTACAGACCCATAAGGGTCCATTTGGTTCCATTTGAACACTCTCAGAGTTACAGACCCATAAGGGTCCATTTGGTTCCATTTGAACACTCTCAGAGTTACAGACCCATAAGGGTCCATTTGGTTCCTAACTATCTACTATTTAGCTGGGGACCCCCTGGAACCCCTTCAAGGACCACTGGTGGTCCCCGGACCACTGGTTGAGAACCACTGATTTATACCATCAACCACTGGACCCATTCAATCAGAGAAATCACTCTAGATTTATTTGGCTATTCAAAAATAGCAGATCTACAAGCTCATAGCACTATGAGCTCGCTATCTGCTATTTTTTGAAACACTTGACAATGTGTGCAAATCTTTGAATATATCTATCTATTATATATACAATTTGAATCCTGCGCCATGTCGGTTGTCAGTATGTACAAACGTTGTATGTGGCCAGTGTGACGTAATCTGACATCACGCCAGTGTGACGTAATCTGACATCACGATGAGACGGTCGTCCCGAATATGGACACAACACCAGTGCGTCTCACGACAGCATGACATCACGCATGACATCACATCCTACCTATAAATTCTAGGATGCCGTCAGATCGCACCAGTTCGACGGCTTCCATAGTGGGTTTTGGTCATTGGAGAGGTGATGCACGTC
>NC_139944.1:57202693-57287693 GCF_963454915.1 Gymnoscopelus microlampas | reverse complement strand
GTTCCATTTGTACACTCAGAGTTACAGACCCATAAGGGTCCATTTGGTTCCATTTGTACACTCAGAGTTACAGACCCATAAGGGTCCATTTGGTTCCATTTGTACACTCAGAGTTACAGACCCATAAGGGTCCATTTGGTTCCATTTGGACACTCTCAGAGTTACAGACCCATAAGGGTCCATTTGGTTCCATTTGAACACTCTCAGAGTTACAGACCCATAAGGGTCCATTTGGTTCCATTTGAACACTCTCAGAGTTACAGACCCATAAGGGTCCATTTGGTTCCTAACTATCTACTATTTAGCTGGGGACCCCCTGGAACCCCTTCAAGGACCACTGGTGGTCCCCGGACCACTGGTTGAGAACCACTGATTTATACCATCAACCACTGGACCCATTCAATCAGAGAAATCACTCTAGATTTATTTGGCTATTCAAAAATAGCAGATCTACAAGCTCATAGCACTATGAGCTCGCTATCTGCTATTTTTTGAAACACTTGACAATGTGTGCAAATCTTTGAATATATCTATCTATTATATATACAATTTGAATCCTGCGCCATGTCGGTTGTCAGTATGTACAAACGTTGTATGTGGCCAGTGTGACGTAATCTGACATCACGCCAGTGTGACGTAATCTGACATCACGATGAGACGGTCGTCCCGAATATGGACACAACACCAGTGCGTCTCACGACAGCATGACATCACGCATGACATCACATCCTACCTATAAATTCTAGGATGCCGTCAGATCGCACCAGTTCGACGGCTTCCATAGTGGGTTTTGGTCATTGGAGAGGTGATGCACGTCACCTCTTTCTGAAGTGGGTACTTTCAAAGCCTGCCGTGGATTTAGGAGAGCACAAAACTCTCTCTCACACTGTGAGGTGCCTGTAAGGTGGCACTGCAAAGTGAACGACGCGTCACGCTAGACGTTCGGGCCGCGTAGCGGCCCGAACGTCTAGTATATATACATTTTTAACTCAAATCTTTGCCTTTTGTGGGGGTCCCTGGAAATACATATTTTGAGATGGGGGTCCGTGTACAAATACATATCATTTTGGGGGTCCTTGACATGAAAAAAGTGTGTGTGTGTGTGTGTGTGTGTGTGTGTGTGTGTGTGTGTGTGTGTGTGTGTCGGCACGGTCAGTTAAATGACAGGATGTCATGTGACAGTGTGTCGCCCATAGAGGTATAATAAAACTAGAGGGCGGATTGCCCCGCCCCCAGCTATCATTTCAATGAATGTGCTCAGTGGCGTTTTGAAGCCTGCCGGAAGTAGAATTATTGGTTCGATTTTGACCACACGTAGAATTATGAGCATGCGCACTAGTGTCATTTTTGCGTTCTACGGCAGCCCGTGTGTCTAGGATTGAACGCGAGATATTTATTGAATACTCTCGAGATGCCTATGTAAATATATGTATGTATGTATAATATGTTTACATATTTATATGTATATATATAAATATCTCTCAGTATGTTTTGCTCGCGCATGTATTTCTCCCCGCCTGCAGTTCCAGCTTTGGCCACTGGGGTGGCAGCTTCAATGTTTCTCAGCAACTCTGGGGGCTTGGTGTCGCCTCAGATTGTTCCTGTTGTAACCTTGACCACCACATCCTTTGATCATCAGGGAACATTATGCAAACACCTGTGTGTGTGTGTGTGTGTGTGTGTGTGTGTGTGTGTGTGTGTGTGTGTGTGTGTGTGTGTGTGTGTGTGTGTGTGTGTGTGTGTGTGTGTGTGTGTGTGTGTGGTGTGTGTGTGTGTAGTGTGTGCATCACTGGTCAACATCAAACCCGTGTCTAGCAGCGTCACAGTGTTTTCTTGGAGCTAAACACATGTTCAGACGGTCTGGGGGTTTAATAGTTAACAGAGTGTTTACATCCTGAACAGCTTGTTTTCTACAACATCTACTTCCTGTCCTTTACAGTTTAACCCCGACCTCTCCGGAGTCCATGCTCCAGCGGAGAGAATGTTCTCAGATGTTCTCCTTTAACTAACGTAGCTCACTCACCATATTTAGACCTACTGTACGTTGTGTGTATATCACTGTCGTCACACACTTTCACTTTTTGTTTTTTCCTAAATTAACCCATTAGATCCGGTAAAGAATCTCTGTCTTTGGCTGTTCAAAAATAGTAGATCTGCTATTTTTTTTTTTATCGCGAAAATGTGTGCACATCTGTGAATATATAAATATATATGTGTGTGTGTGTGTGTGTGTGTGTGTGTGTGTGTGTGTGTGTGTGTGTGTGTGTGTGTGTGTGTGTGTGTGTGTGTGTGTGTGTGTGTGTGTGTGTGTGTGTGTGTGTGTGTGTGTGTGTGTGTGTTTTAAATATACTTTTTGGGGCTTTTTCTGCCTTTATTTATTATATATAATTAATACTATATAATTATAGCTCAATCTAAAATGACACAGATGAAACCAGTAGACCATAGATGTGTGACACTGTCACACCAAAAGTGGTGACCTATTGAATAGAATTATTACGCAATCAAAACACAGCAAGGCACCGGTCACCGTATTGAATGGGTTAATGAATATCCTACAGGACTTTTACTTGTAACAGAGTAGAAATACAGAGTAGTTTTTTGTATATTGTGGTATTGATACTTCTTTAATAAAAACTCTAAAAAGACGACTTCCTCCTCCACCACCACTGACCTCATCGCTCTTCCCACACGTTCTGATATGAACAGTAAAGCCATCACACGTTAACTCATTCACTGCCAGAGTAAATACATAAATAAATCATCCACTGCCAGCGATGTTTCTATTTTCTTACCTTTTCCAGTCTGATGGATGCTAATCACTGAGGGTTTCACTGTGCTGAACATTTTGAACTCAAATCTTTGCTTGTGGGGATTCTACAAATGTCTTCTAAATCCTGACAGTTTTTATTTAAACGTATGTTGCTATAATATCAGTGGTTCTCAAACATTTTCATGTCAAGGACCCCCAAAATGATATGTATTTGGCCGCGGACCCCCTCTCAAAATACGTTGTTCCAGGGACCCCCAGAAGCAAAGATTTGAGTTACAAATGTTTGCTTTAAAACAATATATATAAATATAGAAGATTGGCAAATAAGATTTGCACACATTTTCACGATTAAAAAAATAAATAAATAGCAGATCTACAAGCTCATAGCACGGCACTCGGTGCCGCGCTATGAGCTTGTAGATCTGCTATTTTTAAATAGCCAAATAAATCTAAAGTGACACAGATATGTTCCCGGATTGAATGAGTTAAAGGGGAAATCCACCCATTTTCAATATTTAACTATGTCATTAATATAGCATAAAGGAGTTGTGTGGAAATAAGAAAAAAGTTCCCCCCTTTCTGTGTTGCCTTGAACTGGAGGATTGATTGTGGGTTTAACATTGCAAATTACAACATGATGAGTCATCACGTTGTAATTTGCAATGTTAAACTCACAATCAATCCTCCAGTTCAAGGCAAAAAGAAAAGGGGGGAACTTTTTTCTTATTTCCACACAACTCCTTTATGCTATATTAATGACATAGTTAAATATTGAAAATGGGTGGATTTCCCCTTTAAGCGTCATAAATGCAAATGACACTGACTGACCCTCCTCTATTGGTCACTTCACACTCACCATGCCATCCGGACCAAAGATACAGAACTTTGAAAAGGCCTTTTTTTGTCTTTCTGTTCAACACACTGTGAGACTGAATATTTGGGACAATAAAGACTGATTATTAATTATTATGATTACTGTGTTTACAGACTGTCTGTTCAGACTGTGTCCTATGAACCGCTACTCGGCCCAGAAACAGTTCTGGAAAGCAGCCAAACCGGGAGGGAACAGTACTACTGATACCGTGCTGCTCAACAAGTTACATGTGAGTTACACACCACACACACACACACACACACACACACACACACACACACACACACACACACACACACACACACACACACACACACACACACACACACACACACACACACACACACACACACACACTGTGCTGCTTTACATGTGAGTCAAAACTATTTTTCTTTAGTATTATGTATGTATTTATAAAATAGTGAAGACAGCTTTAAGTTCACTTATCGTCTATTTTCACTACAGTGTGACTCTCTTGTATGATAGAATATAGAGATACAAGGTTTCTGCCTGACAGCAACGAAGATCACTTAAGGTTCATACTGTAGGTTCATAGGTTCAGGATTTGTAGTGCGCTCCCCATGTAACAATAACTGTTACAGTCACACTGTGTGTCAGTCAGTCAGTCACAACTTAAAGGGTTAGTTCAGATTTTTTTTGTATTTTCTGTAGGAAATACTTACCATTAATGTAGTGGTTGCAAAGGTATTAATTGATTGCCCGAGTCCCGTGGTCAGAGTTATGGTCCGGTTCTGATAAACATGAAGTAGTTCCGGTAGATTAGTAGATTTGGTGGGGGCCGCTCATTCAAAATAAATTAATTTAAAAAACTAGCGTCATTTGTATTGTTGACCGATTTCTACCATATAGAGCAGGTTTCGTTCAATTTCGACCCCTCTGTCACATGGTACTATTTTTTGTGTCATATATTTTGTGCGTGAGTAGGCTGCCGCGGTGCAGTGATTCTGGACACAAACATTAGTACCATGTGTGACAGAGGGGTCGAAATTGAACGAAACCTGCTCTATATGGTTGAAATCGGTCAACAATACAAATGACGCTAGTTTTTTTAATTAATTTATTTTGAATGAGCGGCCCCCACCAAATCTACTAATCTACCGGAACTACTTCATATTTATCAGAACCGGACCATAACTCTGACCACGGGACTCGGGCAATCAATTAATACCTTTGCAACCACTACATTAATGGTAACTATTTCTTACAGAAAATACTCAAAAAATATGAACTAACCCTTTAAGAACAATCTCAGTGTTTTGATACAGAGTCCTTGTATAGACATGTTTTCCTCTCTACTCCATGCAATACCTTTTAAAGTCTTCTGTATCTTCTCTATCTGAACCCACACACTCATTAAAGTGAACATTTCTGTGGGGATCTAACATAGTTTGAGGTTAAAAGGCCTCAGTGGTGAAGCATGAATATCTGACTGATGACTGTGTGTCAGTGTTGCTGCTACGCTGTGTCTAACAGACTGTACTGTACTGTACCGTTCATGTTTAAAGGGATACTTCACCCCCAAAATGACTTTTTTTCTATGGATTACACACCCCATGGAGACTTGAATTCATGGATATTTTTTTATTTTTTTGTCTCATTCCTAAATCAATAATTTGATGAGCGGCATCGGTTCCGGTAGGAGACACATAAGAGCCTCCTTTGTGTCTCCTAACAGAACCGATGCCTACCGGTCCGCTGGTCATCAAATTATCATTAAAACAAAACAAAAATAATCCATGAATTCAAGTCTCCATGGGGTGACTGATCAATGGTAAAAAAGCCATTTTTTTGGTGAACTATCTCTTTAATATTGTTTCTGACAGAAACCTTGTAGCTCCACATTCCTTTGTTTTGTTCTTCTCACACATGGACAGTGTTGGGTAACGTTGCTTTTAAAGGTAACTTTGCTACGTTACAGGATTACTGCCATTAAAAAGTATTCTGTTACGTTACAGGGCCATTCTAATCCCTCTCCTCTCCTCTTTCCCATTTGACTTCATTTCCCAGCATGCAGCTGACTTGGAGAAGAAACAGAATGACTCTGAAAACAGGAAGCTGCTGGGAACAGTCATTCAGTACGGAAACGTCATCCAGGTGTGTGTGTGTGTGTGTGTGTGTGTGTGTGTGTGTGTGTGTGTGTGTGTGTGTGTGTGTGTGTGTGTGTGTGTGTGTGTGTGTGTGTGTGTGTGTGTGTGTGTGTGCAAAGTTTCACACTGATTGGCCCAGTTAGAGTAAAAACACATTTTGATTGTTTTTATTTGGTGACATAATAAAGAGCACACGATGACATACTGTCCATGCATCACCGAGGATGAAAACACACAAACTATTGCAGTCGTCAACAAAAAACACTTAACAACCTGATGAAAGACATCACAACAACTATACATAACAGATATCAATACACTAGAAATGGGCCTTTTATAGCGTCAGCATGACAACGTCTGTACCACTCCTGCAAACTTTGGAAGCCAATCTTAGCCAATCAGGATGGAATATGAAAAATGGGACAGATCTGTCTTGATCACATGAATGAGATACATGATTTTTGGACAAAATATGTAGGAGTAATATCAAAAAGTTTGTTTTGCAAAATAATCTGTGAAACATGTGGGGCAGTGGTTCTGCTCTGGCATCCTCTATTATCTGAAGATGTGCAGCTCCATCCACTCCTTGTTTAACTTAGAACTAAAAAAGGCTGTATCTCGCTTCCTAAGCACTTTTTGTTTTCTGTGAAAAAAAACTCTGGCACTTTTCAGAATTAATTCTGAAATAATTCTGGCAATCCTGGCACTCAATGAGTTAATCCATCAACTAAATCTACAGTTGATTTAGCCGACTAAAATGTATTTTGGCGGTGCCTTGTCGTAATGGCTGATTTTACACTTGGTTGCATACTGTTGTGAGCTTGTAGATCTGCTATTTTCAGAGCGCAACACCCGAGCACAACTAAACATAAAATGACTTGTCTTTTAGTTCTACTGGATCTCTTCTCCACTAGATCCCTCACTGACATTTTAGTCTAGTTTTTGTTTGTTGACGAAATTGTCAATTATATTTAGTCTTAGTTTTAGTCATCATAGAATCATAGAATAGTTTTTAGTCGACGAAATCACCAGTGGTGTGTGCACACATCCATCAGGCCAACGTGCTGCAGAATAGCTGCTCGCAGACGGACAAACAGACGAACACACACGCACACGCGCACGCACGCACGCACGCACGCACGCACGCACGCACGCACGCACGCACGCACGCACGCACGCACGCACGCACGCACGCACGCACGCACGCACGCACGCACGGACGGACGGACGGACGGACGGACGGACGGACGGACGGACGGACGGACGGACGGACGGACGGACGGACGGACGGACGGACGGTCGGACGGACGGATGGACGGACAGGGTGCAAAACCTAGTCTCCACCACGCCTTCAGTCTGGCGGAGACAATAATAATAATAATACTAATAATAATATGTATATTTGTTTTAAAAGGGTCCTAGAGGACCCAGTGTTTGGGAAACACTAATATATTCATTATATACCATGCCATCATTTTGCTTGGTTTCAGCTGCTCCACCTGAAGAGTAATAAGTACCTGACTGTCAACAAGCGTCTGCCGGCTCTGCTGGAGAAGAACGCCATGAGAGTGATGCTGGACACCGCTGGAAACGAGGGCTCCTGGTTCTACATCCAACCTTTCTACAAGCTGCGCTCCATAGGAGACAGTGTGAGTCATGACTATCTAACCCTAACCTAACCCTAACCTAACTAACCCTAACCTAACTAACCCTAACCTAACTAACCCTAACCTAACTAACCCTAACCTAACTAACCCTAACCTAACTAACCCTAACCTAACTAACCCTAACCTAACTAACCCTAACCTAATTAACCCTTCTACAATACGATATACGATAATACTTTATTGTCATTTTGCACTGAAATTTGTCTTGCGACCCAGAAACAGCCATGTATGCAACATATAACAGTACACACATTTGACATGACACAAGAAAACAACAAAATACAAATACATACATAAAGACATGCAAAGACAAGAGCAATGTCCACCTCTCAGCCTACCCCTGGCTTATAACTCCTGATTAAGCCTCAATGTCGTCTGATGGACAAAGGAGCTCTTCAGTTTGACCTTATTGTATGTAGGAACACCGTATCTCCTTCCTGAAGGCAGAAACCTATATTCTCCATACAAAGCATGGCTAGTGTTTGAAGTGATATTCCTTGCCAACCTTATCATACTGTTATCATACGTAGATGTATAGAGCCTCTGAAGTGGTTGTCCAACAATCTTTGAACAAATGTTCACTTGTTGCAGCAGTTGTGACTTTAAAGCTACAGACAGACATCCATACCAGGTGGTACTACAGTACTGCAGAACACTCATAATAACATCCATACCAGGTGGTACTACAGTACTGAAGAACACTCATAATAACAGAAGTGAAAAACAAAAGAAGAATCTGTCTACTAGCACCAAAAGATCTCAGACGGCGAAGGAAATAGACTCTTTGCTTTGTCTTCTTACCCACTGATTCAATCTGGTCTTTCCATGACAAAAGGTGGTCTATTACTACTCCTAGGTATGTATACGAACATACCTGGTTGATCTGTTCACTATGAATAGTAATAGGGGATCTGTGTATCTCTAGTGGGGCACCAAAAACAATCTCTTCTGTCTTTTTAGTGTTAATGATTAGAGCGTTGTTATCACTCCATTCCACCACCTTATTTACTCTGTGTTGGTGCAGTCCAGGATCACTGGAACTATCCAAAAGAGAAATCAAAACTGTATCATCAGAGTACTTTAGAATGTATTGGTCTGGTTTGTCAGTGCGACATTCAGACAGACATTTCTCAGTACTACAGCTGTCAGTATAAAGGGTGAACAATACAGCTGAGCTACACAACCCTGGGGAGCACCAACATTAGTGGTTAATGCTGAGGAGAGGGTTTTGTTCACTTTCACCCTCTGTACTCTGTTAGTAAGGAAGGAAGCATACCAGTGAATTAAGTATGGATTCAGTTCCAACTGTACCATCTTTGACACCAGAATATCAGACTGTATTGTATTGAAGGCTGAAGAGAAGTCTAAGAACAGCACCCTTGCATGATTCTTATTAGACTTATCTAGGTGTTTTGTAATGAAGTGGACCAGTGTGACAACCGCATCCTCTGTACCGCAACCTTTCTTATAAGCAAACTGACAGGGGTCAAATTTGTCTTTAGTTATACTCACAAGATGTTGCAACAGTATTCTTTCCAGTGATTTCATGGTCACTGAAGTAAGAGCTATGGGTCTATAATCCTTATGTTCTTTTGGACATTGGATTTTGGGTAATGGTTTTATGTGTGAGGTTTTCCAACACAGAGGAATTATATGTGTGTCTACAGAGGTTTGAAATATTGGTTGCCACACAGGAGCCAACTCGGATGCAAAGTTTTTGAGGAGAAAAGCACTGCACTCGTCCGGCCCATTAGCTTTCCTTGTGTTAGTACACCGAAACACTTTCCTGACATCCTCTTCAGTGATGATAATTCTGTCTGAGGGGGCAGGTGTTACAGCCTTAAGTATTTCAGTGCACTTAGAGGAATCGCCCAATGATTCGAATCTGGCATAGAAAGTATTTAGGTCATTGGCAAAGCCAAGTTCATTGTCTGTCACAATAGGTTTGGTTGGGGCTGACATTCCTGTCATGGATTTCATAGTATCCCACAAGCTGCGCTCCATTGGAGACACTGGCTGCGTTTACATGGACAGGTTTATTACACTTCAATTCGGAATGAATGCTCATTCAGAATAGAAATGCTCATGTAAACGCATCGGTATGGCCATACCGGTCTGATCCCAATGACATTTCATTGGGGTTTGAAGGGCTGGTATATACCTATAGAATGGGGCTACATTGCCCATGTAAACGCACTGGTATCAGACTGGTATACATTTGTTCTTTTGCGCATGTGTCATTGGCTAGCGTCAAAGGGCCTGGCAACACTGGAAACAGTGTACAGTGCAGACAGTGGGCTTACATATACACATACTGTGCACATAAAATGATTTAAAACTATACTAAATAAACCCCCAAAAAATATCTAATTGAAGTCGAGGCTTCAGGTAAATTACCTTTATAAGTACATTACATGCACATTTTTGGAGGTACATTGTGTGATTCAATCAAATTAATTTTAAGGTAAAGTAACCTTAACTTAACTTAACTTAACTAACCCCTCTACAAGCTGTGCTCCATCAGAGACAGTGTGAGTCATGACTAGCCAGAGTTTTACCGCTCATGCATTTACAAGGACAATGTTATGTGTTGATTATATTTGCTGTGTCATGTATTGATCATGTGTGTGTCATGGTAACAGGTGGTATGTATTGATTATGTATTGATCATGTTTTTGATGTCATGTAAACAGGTGGTATGTATTGATTATGTATTGATCATGTATGGATCATGTTTTTGATGTCATGGTAACAGGTGTTATGTATTGATCATGTATGGATCATGTTTTTGATGTCATGGTAACAGGTGGTGATTGGTGACAAGGTGGTCTTGAACCCGGTGAATGCAGGCCAGCCGCTCCATGCCAGCACTCACCAGCTGGTGGACAACCCAGGATGTAACGAGGTCAGACTTTATACATCCTCACTAGTGTCTATATTTACACTTTGTGTGTTTTTTAACTCAAATTAATAAGGCCCTGTTTTATTTTTGATGCTAATACTTTTGTACTTTTACTCAAGTAGCATTGATTGATTGATTGAATATTTTATTAGGCAAAACATGTAAAACAGCACAGTTACATTTAAAATACTTTGTCTAACAGGTCCGTTCATAAAAGTTCTTGCGGACTTGTTTCCAATGAGGGCCTTGGTATTGTATTTTTATTGCTACTTTTACTTAAGTAAAACATTTGAGTACTTTTTCCACCAGTGGTGACATGTTAGTGTGTGTGTTCATGTGGTTCTACAATGTGTCGTACACAACGTTCTGTCATCAGACAACCAGTGCATTGTTACACAGGCCCCTCCCACTTTCCTTATTGCATTTGGCATCATGTAGCAATAAATGTCACAGTGCTGGATCTGAACAATATGTCATAATAACTAAATACTTCAGTAAACACACCCTTCACACAGTGAAGAACAATATGTCATAATAACATACTACAGTAAACACACCCTTCACACAGTGAAGAACAATATGTCATAATAACTAAATACTACAGTAAACACACCCTTCACACAGTGAAGAACAATATGTCATAATAACTAAATACTACAGTAAACACACCCTTCACACAGTGAAGAACAATATGTCATAATAACATACTACAGTAAACACACCCTTCACACAGTGAAGAACAATATGTCATAATAACATATTACAGTAAACACACCCTTCACACAGTGAAGAACAATATGTCATAATAACATACTACAGTAATACCCTTCACACAGTGAAGCCATTAGGCAAATATTACCCATCATTTATTCCTCTGTCAGCCACGGCAGGTATTGTTTTCACCTCGGCGCACCTCCGCGCAAGTCGAGCTTACTATGAAACCGTGCTCGGGTTGTGTGCAGTATTGTGTGCACTGCCTGTGTGCAGCCGCGCCCCCATGTGACTCACGCTCTCATTGGCTGCTGACAGATCTCAGTGTGGCTGAAATCCGCCTGCCCCTGGGTGACTAATTACACTCCTCTGAGATAAATATAGCAGCTACAGTCCAAAATAACAAATCTACAAGCATCTACACGAGTTCATCTATTGGGATATCTAATAATTCCATGTCATGTGTGCATATTTCAGGCCGGATGGCAAGTTGAAAACGCCTTAGTTTGAGGACAGTTTGAGATTTCTTCTTCATAGCTAGCTAACATGGGATTCCAAATGACTAATTTGCACTTTTAAGAAAAACAGAGCCAGATACAGTCAAATGAATATGATTTTTTTTTTTGGGGGGGGGGGGGGGGGGAAATAACTACTACAATTTTCAAGCTGCGTTCGCGTGTCTTAGTTGTGTTTTCACCTGGAGGTTCTCTGTGTGCCGTACCACCATAGACTGTCAGACAAGCACTTTATCATCCCCAGTTCACATAGGAGTATTTTGTGAAAAGGTTAGAGAGGTTAGACCCTGTAGATAGAGGTCTGCACGGGTCCAAACCTGAGACTGGAGCAGGTTTACATACTGTATGTGTGTATTGTATTCATGGGGAACTGTTGTTCTGTCTGTCTGTGTTTCAGGTGAACTCGGTCAACTGTAACACCAGCTGGAAGATCGTCCTGTTCATGAAATGGGGCGACAACCAGGAAATCATCCTTAAAGGGGTCTGTCTGTCTGTCTGTCTGTCTGTCTGTCTGTCTGTCTGTCTGCCTGTCTGCCTGCCTGTCTGTCTGTCTGTCTGTCTGTCTGTCTGTCTGTCTGTCTGTCTGTCTGTCTGCCTGTCTGCCTGCCTGCCTGCCTGTCTGTCTGTCTGTCTGTCTGTCTGTCACACAGCTGCCCACATCTATCACCACACAAATACATTTAATTATTTTCATAGAATGTACATTTTGCACAATTTGAAAACATGACTTTAGCTTTAGCTTAATAATGCAGAGAGAAGGAATGAGTCCATATCAGTGTGTTTTGAGTTTGTTCATTTTACTGGACATTATGGAACTGCAACAAGACAGTTAAACACATAAACAATTAATTTAAGGCACGTTTCTTCATCACATTATCATAACAGGATGCATTGGCTTGCTTTTTGATTGATAGCCATACTGTAACTGGACATAAACAGAATACTACAGAAATAACATCACATTTAAACAAAAAAATGTTTTACAAAAATACAACATCAATACATGACACCAAATAGTTCTGACGACAGGAAGTGGTTCCCATAATTCACTAGGAAACGTGTGGAATAATAATTTTTAAAAGCAGGATGTTTGTAATGTTTCATATTAATAATACTGAATGGATTCTCCCTCCTCCTCCGTTGCCAGGGTGACGTAGTGCGCTTGTTTCACGCAGAACAAGAGAAGTTCCTGACGTGTGACGACCACCGCAAGAAACAATACGTCTTCCTGAGGACCACCGGGCGACAGTCTGCTACCTCAGCTACCAGCAGCAAAGCATTGTGGGAGGTGGAGGTGTGTGTGTGTGTGCTCATACTCTACGTGTGTGTGTGTGTGTGTGTGTGTGTGTGTGTGTGTGTGTGTGTGTGTGTGTGTGTGTGTGTGTGTGTGTGTGTGTGTGTGTGTGTGTGTGTGTGTGTGTGTGTGTGTGTGTGTGTGTGTGTGTGTGTGTGTACTGTGTGTGTGTGTGTGTGTGTGTGTGTAGCACCACTGATAGAGCAACATGCTGTTAGGATTTAGAAAACATTTTTAGATATGTATATTTGGCCGCAGACCCCCATCTCAAAATGTGTTGTTCCAGGGACCCCCAGAAGCAAAGATTTGAGTTACAAATGTTTGCTTTAAAAAAAAAATATATATATATATATATATATATATATATATATATATATATATATATATATTTTTTTTTTTTTTCTTTTTTTTTTCTCAAAGATTTGCACACATTTTCCACTATAAAAAACAAAAAAAATAGCAGATCTACAAGCTCATAGCGCGGCACTCGGTGCCGCGCTATGAGCTTGTAGATCTGCTATTTTTGAAAAGCCCAATAAATCTCAGAATGCCACAGATCTTATTGGATGAATAAAAGTGTCACTGTGTGTCTCCCCCTGGTGGTGTCAGGTGGTACAGCATGATCCATGTCGAGGAGGAGCAGGCTACTGGAACAGCCTGTTCAGGTTCAAACACCTGGCTACTGGACACTACCTGGCTGCAGAGGTCTGTTACATCTGTTCTGTCTGTTCTCAGGTCTGTTCTGTCTGTAACTCTCTACTTGATCATATTCAATTCAATTCAATCTTTATTTCAGACTCAGGGTCCATATCACAAACAGAATGACAAAAACACAATGATATAAATAATTAAAAAGCAAAAAAAAACACATAAAAACAGTCCAACTACAGCTGCTCATACTGTAGTCAGTAGAGGCTGTTGCGCCAATGTCTCCAAATCATGGAAGAGAACCGAGTAGAACTCTTCATAGGGTTAATTAAAAATAATTAATAACATGATTGTCAGACTCTTCAAGACGACATATGAATTTGTACATTAAGTTTCTTAACAGGTCTTGACAGGTAGGTTCCCCCAAGTTAACAAACAGCTGGCTGGCACTGTGCCATCTTGGTACCCTCACCAGCAACCGTAGAGCATCATTATGCTACTTTGAGTTTTCTCATGCTGCTAACCTTGTAATTACTCCATAGGTGAGCCGTATACAACGGTGTACAGAAAGCTGAAAGTGATACCTTGACATCTACAGAGCATTTGTGAAGTTTCTGCATTAGTATGTTTGCCTGGGCATACAATTTGTATTAGTATGTATTATATGTACAGTATGTATTAGTATTGCATTAGTATGTTTGCCTGGGCATACAGTTTGCAGCGTTGTCTATGGATGTCTTTATCATCTGTGAGATCATCAGAGATACAGTGACCTAGGTACTTAATCTCACTGCACACAAGTAGTATGTTGCTACTGAGAATAAAATGAGGGAATACAGCCTTTTTATCCTCTTTACTTTGCACAATCATGATGCTACTCTTCTTGGCATTATACTTAATATTAAAAGCAATGCCATACTGGGAACAAACCCTCAGAAGCTGTTGTAAGCCTGCACTGTACGGAGAAAAGATAATTAAATCATCCATGTACATAAGGTGGTTGACAACAGTATCACCTATGACACATCCAGTTTTACACAGGTTCAGATTCCTAGACAGATCATCCATGTATAAATTAAACAATAGAGGAGATAAAATCCCCCCTTGCTTAACACCATTACCTACATAGAAATGTTCAGACACAGTATTACCCCACTTCACCTGAATAGTCTGATGAGTGCATACCAAAAGTTGAAAACCACTGCTCTAGAAGCATCAATAAAACACAAAAACATGGTGGAATTTTGGCTTCTATATTTTTCTATAATGTCCTTTAAAGCAAAAATACACATATCAGTACCATGTTTCCTTTTAAAACCAAACTGGTCATCAGCTGTGGTAATATACCTATCCAGCCTGTCCATCAGAATTTTATCCAGCACTTTAGAGAGAATGCTAGCTAAAGCAATAGGTCTGTAATTATCAATGCTATTTATTTTCCCAGTTTTGTCCTTAATAACTGGCACAAGTAGCACAGATAACATGGAATCTGGTAAGACATACTATAGTGTCACACAAAAAAACATCAAAAGTAGCAGATCTACAAGCTCTAAACGCTGGTAGATCTGCTACTTTGACGCTTTTGAATTTGAATCTTGAAAAGTAGTAGTTTTGGACATTATGAGGATTTATTCTCCTGCAGTCATTGCTTCTAAAGATCATTATTAGCTGGAATAACAGTAATTCAGTAAATGATTTTCTTCATATAACATTATAATGTAATAGGTATATCTGTTCTGTATCTTCATATAACATTATAATGTAATAGGTATATCTGTTCTGTATCTTCATATAACATTATAATGTAATAGGTATATCTGATCTGTATCTTCATATAACATTATAATGTAATAGGTATATCTGATCTGTATCTTCATATAACATTATAATGTAATAGGTATATCTGATCTGTATCTTCATATAACATTATAATGTAATAGGTATATCTGATCTGTATCTTCATATAACATTATAATGTAATAGGTATATCTGATCTGTATCTTCATATAACATTATAATGTAATAGGTATATCTGATCTGTATCTTCATATAACATTATAATGTAATAGGTATATCTGATCTGTATCTTCATATAACATTATAATGTAATAGGTATATCTGATCTGTATCTTCATATAACATTATAATGTAATAGGTATATCTGATCTGTATCTTCATATAACATTATAATGTAATAGGTATATCTGATCTGTATCTTCATATAACATTATAATGTAATAGGTATATCTGATCTGTATCTTCATATAACATTATAATGTAATAGGTATATCTGATCTGTATCTTCATATAACATTATAATGTAATAGGTATATCTGTTCTGTATCTTCATATAACATTATAATGTAATAGGTATATCTGTTCTGTATCTTCATATAACATTATAATGTAATAGGTATATCTGATCTGTATCTTCATATAACATTATAATGTAATAGGTATATCTGTTCTGTATCTTCATATAACATTATAATGTAATAGGTATATCTGTTCTGTATCTTCATATAACATTATAATGTAATAGGTATATCTGTTCTGTATCTTCATATAACATTATAATGTAATAGGTATATCTGATCTGTATCTTCATATAACATTATAATGTAATAGGTATATCTGTTCTGTATCTTCATATAACATTATAATGTAATAGGTATATCTGTTCTCTATCTTCATATAACATTATAATGTAATAGGTATATCTGTTCTGTATCTTCATATAACATTATAATGTAATAGGTATATCTGATCTGTATCTTCATATAACATTATAATGTAATACATGTATCTGTGTTGTTTCAGGTGAATCCTGACTATGAAGAGGAATGTCTGGAGTCACGTTCCTCAGTAAGAATGCTTTAAACTTAAGGCTTTATTCTAGACATGTGACCATTTATCGTGAATCCATTCAAACTGACCTGGCCCGTCAATAATCAGATCCGTAGACCGACCCGTCACCCGTGACTGTTTCAAAATACGAACCAGACTCGCACCGCCCGTCAAATAATTAACCTGTTGTCCACCCGTTTACTCGTGATTACAGTCACTCAATTTAAAAGTGTTGAAATGTGTTGAAAAATAGAGCAGCCTTCAACAATAGAGCTACATTCAGTGGTCAGGTTCGTTCAGAAATCAGACCTCTTTGTTTTCAAGATTTGATATGATGCCCCTGTCTTTACTGTCTGAAAGAAATAATAAAGAGATTTGTAAAAAAAAAGAAAAGAAATCAAGTGAAGACGGAGGAGTGAGCTTTAGCCACGCGCGCGAACGTGCACATACGCATGTGTCGTTGTTTACATTGTCAGATGGTTTTAATTTGAAGGTTTAACAGGATGTTCAATGTGTTTTTGTGAGTTAAGATAACTGATAGCTCTATGCATAGAGTTATAATACATTGTCTCCATGCCGTTGTGTTGTGTTAAGTTACACAAGTGACGTTGTTTGGGCGGAGACAGTGCTCTCTGATTTTCACAATAAAATGTTACCCACCCGCGTTTAGTTCAGTACCGCCCGTCCCCGTCCCCGTGAACTTATACAAGAGTATAAGAGTCCTGCAACGGACGGGGTACCAGCCGGGTATTCGAGGGTACCCCGTCCGCTGCAGTATTATAGTATTATGCAGGGCCGGTGGAGGGCTGATCGCCTCCCTTTGATGCACCCGCGCGCGTGCGGGGGCACCCTTGCGCGCGCACGAAATTTTTCCTGGTTCTTGGCGGATTATGATACTTTTTTGTGTCTTTGGTTACTTTATTTCGGTTTTAGGGTTAGGGTTAGGTTAGGGTTGTGTTATTGAATTCAGATTTTACCGATTTATTATCATTATTATTATTTTTTCCCGACTTTTTTTTGCCGCCTCTCCAAACTGCCGTTCTAGGCGGCCGCCTAGGTCGCCTCTATGGGTGCGCCGGCCCTGGTATTATAGTCACAGAGACACAGAGGTGACAGTATTATAGTATTATAGTCACAGAGGCCCAAGGTGAGAGAAGGTATTAACTACTCATCAGTGGCCAGCAGATGGCAGTCTTTCACTGAGAATACATGTGTGTGTCAGGTTAAACCATTCAATACCAGGAACACATCTGTGTGTAAAGTTGTGTTTCTTTGGCTATTCAAAACAACGAGTGCCACACTATGAGCTTGTAGATCTGCTAGATCTTTTTAAACATCGTGAACATTTTTGCAAACCTTTGAATATATATATATTTTTTTTTAAAGAGAACATTTGTAAATACATTCGTTCCAGGGATTTGAGTTACAAATGTTCGGTTTAAAAAATATATATTCAAAGATTTTTACAAATGCCCACGATAAAAAAAAAAAATCAAGATCTGCAAGCTCATAACGTGGCAGTCTGTGCTTGTAGATCTGCTATTTTTTGAACAGTCAAATAAATCTAAAATGACACAGATGCGTTCCCGGTCTTCATGGGTTAAATAGCTGTAGAGACAAGGAGCCCCCTGGTACTGAACACACACTCTATAGCAGGGGTCTTCAACGTGTTCAGGCCAAGGACCCCCTAGCCGAGAGAGAGATGAAGCAGGGACCCCCTACTCTACTCTATATTGTATGAAATTGTGTTTCAGATTCAACTTTTTTTGTTTGCTCTTTTTTTCTGCTCTTCTTTCCCTCTACACCTATACCTCGTTGCCAAAAATAGCCGATCTACAAGCTCACAACGCCTCGCAGCGCGAGGCGTTGTGAGCTTGTAGATCTGCTATTTTTGGCTAAAGTCCTCCTCAGTAAAAAGGGATGCTAGGGTTCAAGTGGTTAATGTAAAAACAAAAAAGAAACATCACACAAAGATTTGGCGGACCCCCTGTATTAACTCTGAGGACCCCCTGTTGAAGACCCCTGCTCTATAGTAATGATCACTTACAGAACCTATAGACCCATAAATAATCAGTTCACTGTTCATAACATTCTCACGGTATCACATTATACTAGTTACACTACAGCTTTATTATGAAAGGTCTTCAGCTGCATGGGAACACTTGATCATATCAGCGGGTCATGAGTTGTTCCAGAGGCTACTTTGGCTTATTGCATTAACACATTGACCGCCAGAGGTTAATCTCATAATGTACCTCACCAGTGCCAACGTTTTATTGTTGCTTTTTGTTTTTTTCACGTCGCCATAGACCTTGTTAAAATCCTTAAAATTGAGCTGTGCACTGTTTGTAAACATCGCGGAGATCTGCCTGGTTCGAGCAGTGAAAACCACGTGTCAAACGGAGCCGTCATGTTGTAGTTAGAACGGTTTATGTTAAACAGTGATCACCGAGGAGAAACAAACTACAAGGAGAAAATGGGGTTTCAGTTTCGTCATTAGAACGAGGGCCGACGGGATCGGCAAAACCGGATCCCGAATAATTCTGTTTCCGGTGGTGTTACAATAAAATGTGCCGTATCGAGAAAAAAAAATCGAAAAAAAGGAAAAAGCACCACAGCCCGTAGGCTACGGGATCGGCGCTTTACGGTTGGATTTATCATAATGAATATAAATGTTTTGTGACCTGTTGAAAGTTACGAAAAAACGAAAATTGCTAGCAGTGGGCAAACACAGCCAGAAATAAATCTGACAGTGAATGAGTTAATGTGGAGATAGTTGTTTTGTCCATCATTGATTAGAATGAGAAGGTTAGGAGGTTTGACTGACAGTTTGAGGATCCAATGGAGTTAGGAGGTTTAGTCAGAAGAGCTTTTTAATACTTTTCATTCGTTCAATCCTCTCCCTCTCCTCTTCCTCTCCCTCTCCTCTTCCTCTCCCTCTCCTCTCCTCTCCCTCTCCTCTCCTCTCCTCTCCTCTCCTCTCCTCTCCTCTCCTCTCCTCTCCTCTCCTCTCCTCTCCTCTCCAGCTGGATTCAGACCAGGAGGCGCTGCGCGCCCGCCTGAGGAACGCCCAGGACAAGGTGATGTACACGCTGGTCTCTGTGCCCGACGGGAACGACATCTCCTCCATCTTTGAACTGGACCCGACCACCCTGAGGGGAGGAGACTCCCTGGTACCCAGGTATACAACGTGACCTAATTGAGGCCTGGTCCTATGTCTGTACCCTGCTAGAGGTACAGATCAGCACCAAAGCACTTCTCCAATTCTCTCCCAACTTGCTACAAGAATGGCTCATGGCTTTGGCAAGGCAACCATCTATTTTTCCACCTTCACAGATACATACATACATATACATACATACATACATACATACATACATACATACATACATACATACATACATACATACATACATATACATACATACATACATACATACATACATACATACATACATACATACATACATACATACATACATACACATACATACATACATACATACATACATACATACATACATATACATACATACATACATACATACATACATACATACATACATACATACATACATACATACATACATACATACATACATACATACATACATACATACATACATATACATACATACATACATACATACATACATACATACATACATACATACATACATACATACATACATATACATACATACATACATACATACATACATACATACATATACATACATACATACATACATACATACATACATACATACATACATACATACATACATACATACATACATACATACATACATACATACATACATACATACATACATACATACATACATACATACATACATACATATACATACATACCCCCCGTTGGCAAGAGACAACTTAACCAGGGGATATATTGTGTTGTGAGCTTCAGGCAGAACTACTTGTCAACCAGTAGAGCAGCTAATCTCCACCGTTGAATTTTTGCAAAACAGATTTTGTCCAAACATCACGTGAATCGGTACACAGTATCTCTGTAGTCATGGGATCAAGACGGATCTGTCCGATTTGTCATATTCCATCCTTATTGGCTAAGATTGGCTTCTAAAGTTTGCAGTAGTCGGCTGTTTTGAACAAAATGCCTCAAATCATGAACGCGGCGTCCGATCGCCCTGAAACTTTACACACACAATCCCTATAGGCAGAGGAAGAAATGCCACCCTACACTATTTTTTCAAATTGGCCACATGGTGGCACTATAACATGCAGATACAGATGTTGGCCTATAACTCTTGAAATGTAGGACATTCCTTTTCCTGGATGAAATCCTACCTTGAGGGAAGAGATATCAATGTCCTTGTCCTCCTAACCATGTCCTCGTCCCTCCCAGTGAGCTGCAGGGTTCCTCAAGGAAGCATACTAGGGCCGTTACTGTTCCTTCTATACATTAATGACATACAAGCAGCCTGGAACTGCAAATAGTTCTTGTTCGCTGATGACTCAGCACTCCTGGTCTTGGGCGGGGACAACATGCAGGTTGAGGAAGCTCTCTGAACTCTGTTAAATCTGTACTTGGCTTTTCGATAACAAACTGTCACTACATCTGGTGACTTGGTTCCAACAGCCAAGAACCTTGGTGTTGTCCTGGACAGTCACTCTCATTCAAGAGCCACATCACAGCCACTCATCCTATAACATGTGAAGGATCAGACCCTTCCTCACCCAGGAGTCAGCCCAGCTCCTTATCCAGACATCAGTCATATCAAAACTGGACTATGGTAACTCTGTCCTTACTGGCCTCCCGGCATGTGCACTTTAGCCTCTCCAAATGATCCAGAATGCCACAGCACGCTTGGTCTTCAACCAGCCAAACTTAGCACATGTCCAGGGGTGCACATAACTTTATAGGTCTGGTGCTCAGAAGAGCACCTGGAGATGTGACTTGGTGCGCAACAAATAAATGGTCCCGTCCCATTTTGTCAACGGGGGGGAGTCAATACGGTACCGCCGACAGTTTTGTCAACGGGGGGGGGGGGGGGGGGGGGGGTGTGTGCTGCGCGCGAGAAAAAAAAAAAAAGGACACTCTGCTTGCCGATTTTCGCCGTTTTTTTTTCTCTCACACAGTCTGGTGAACCCCCCAAGGTTGGTGCCCTGTGCTGCGCTGCTTTTATCCGCGAGATTGGGACGTTCACGGCATATTTTGCACCATCACGGTGCGTTCATAATCGGGGACGAGTGCCTCTAACAGCCGCTGCTGGCTGCGTGCACGCAGCGGGGCAATGCGAGGCGATGCGAGACACTCAATCACGTGCAGCATGCATCTCTCCCCCTGCGCCTAATGGCTGTACATGGGGCCGACGGGTGCTTTAGCGTGATTGTGGCTTCAGGAAGTATCCCAGCCTCGATCTCCAGGCTTTTATTTTTTATTTTTGCTAAAAAATAAAAGCTTGGAAATTCCTGTCCCAGCTGTTGGTGCGCAAAAGCGCCTCGCGTCGTCTGATGTGGTGCTCATTTTTTATTTTGGGTGCGCATGCGCACCTGCGCACCAGTTATGTGCACCCCTGCACATGTCCCCCTTCTCTGCTCCCTGCATTGGCTCCCAGTTACTGCCCGCACAGAGCACAAAACACTGACGTTGGCCTACAAAGGAACCAAAGGTATGGCACCCCCATATCTTCAAAGCCTGATCCAACCCTACAACCCCTCCCACTCTCTCAGATCAGCTAACACAGGGAAGCTGTCAGAACCTTCTCTAGAACATCCAGGACAACACTCCACACGTCCCAGACTCTTCTCCCTTCTGGCTCCCAAACTATGGAATGAACTCCCTTTTGCAGTTAGAACTGCAGACTCACTCCCAATGTTCTGCCCTAATCTGAAGACTCACCTCTTCAGACTCCACCTCAGCCTGTAGCACTTCCTAGCCTTGACGACCTTGCAGGATTATGCAAAGGCTAAAATAGATATCATGTTATGTAGACAGATGCCAGGTCATTGTTGGCCTGGCATCCTATATTGTGTATAGTTTCAATGTACAGGATGATGAGGTTCTTGGTTTACGTATGTATTAGTTAGTATTAGATTGATGGTTTACTTATGTATTACTGTATTATTAGATTAGAATACTATTTCTATGCATTTGATGTATTATCTTATGTTGTCCTTGCTTACTGTAAATCACTCTGGATTAAGAGTGTCTGATAAAGGCCTAAACTTCCCTTAGTAATGTAAATGATGTGTGCGTTCTCTCAGGAACTCGTACGTGCGTCTCAGACACCTCTGCACCAACACATGGGTTCACAGCACCAACCATCCTATCGACAAGGAGGAGGAGAAACCCGTCATGCTGCGTGTGAGTGGAATGTTCTTTATCACCATCATTGGTTGGACTGGGTCATTGACAACTAAATTTAAACTGTAACAGAACCAGGAATAAGTAAAAAAAAACATTTGTTACATATGACACTGATAGAAGACAGTAGTAAATGTGTCCCTCGCTGTTCTCCTGAACACCAGATCGGTACGTCGACGCTCAAAGAGGACAAAGAGGCGTTCGCCATCGTGCCCGTCTCGCCCGCTGAGGTCAGAGACCTGGACTTCGCCAACGATGCCAGTAAGGTGCTGGCGTCCATCGCTGGCAAGCTGGAGAAGGGCACCATCACACAGAATGAGAGGAGGTACGTACTTTATGGAGAAACACACATAGAATGTTATGGAGAACATCACACAGAATGTTGCAAGAAGAACTGAGCAGTTGGTAGCTCTGTAGCCTCACAGCTAGAAGGCCCTGGGTTCGATTCCCGCCGGGGATGCTGTGGGCACTGGGGGGTGTGTCCTCTCCTCCGTGTCATCAGCGCCCATACCCTAGGTGGGGTTGGTGAAAGGGCCTTTCTGTGTGGAGTTTGCAGTTTTTTGTCTCCCCCTGGTCAGCCGGGGCGCCTGATGGAGGGGAAAGGAACTGGTTGGAATAACGTGTTCCTTCCACGCGCTACGTCCTACCGGGGAAACTCCCCCCTGTCAGGTGATAAGAAGCTACGTCCTACCGGGGAAACTCCCCCCTGTCAGGTGATAATAAGCTATGTCCTACCGGGGAAACTCCCCCCTGTCAGGTGATAAGAAGCTATGTCCTACCGGGGAAACTCCCCCCTGTCAGGTGATAAGAAGCTACGTCCTACCGGGGAAGCTCCCCCCTGTCAGGTGATAAGAAGCGGCCTGCTCACTCCTCATGCGTTGAAGGAAACATGAGCTCAGCTCTCCCCAGGCTGGCAGAGGGAGAGCAGTGCCCAGGATTACAAGCTTAGGCATTGGCACTGGGTGAAAAAAGTGGGTTAAACAAATTGTGGGATAAATATTATTTTTTGAAAAAAAGAACTTGAGCGTTGGGCTGTTTTCGACACACGTTTGTCTGTGACGTGATGCCAAGAATAGCAGGGCTCAGTGCTGTGTGTGTGTGTGTGTGTGTGTGTGTGTGTGTGTGTGTGTGTGTGTGTGTGTGTGTGTGTGTGTGTGTGTGTGTGTGTGTGTGTGTGTGTGTGTGTGTGTGTGTGTGTGTGTGTGTGTGTGTGTGTGTGTGTGTGTGTGCTTGTCCAGAGCGGTGACCAAGCTGCTGGAGGACCTGGTCTTCTTCGTGGTGGACATCCCCAACAACGGTCAGGACGTCCTGGAGATCATGGTCAACAAGCCCAACCGAGAGAGACAGAAGCTGATGAGAGAGCAGAACATCCTCAAACAGGTTAGTGTAGACCAGTAGAACATCCTCAAACAGGTACGAGAGGGATACACGGTCACAGCTTTTTTCTGTTCTGGCCCCTCCCACGGATGTCAGGACAGCAGAGTCACTGATGTCAGGACAGCAGAGTCACTGATGTCAGGACAGCAGAGTCACTGATGTCAGGACAGCAGAGACACTGATGTCAGGACAGCAGAGACACTGATGTCAGGACAGCAGAGACACTGATGTCAGGACAGCAGAGACACTGATGTCAGGACAGCAGAGACACTGATGTCAGGACAGCAGAGACACTGATGTCAGGACAGCAGAGACACTGATGTCAGGACAGCAGAGACACTGATGTCAGGACAGCAGAGACACTGATGTCAGGACAGCAGAGTCACTGATGTCAGGACAGCAGAGTCACTGATGTCAGGACAGCAGAGTCACTGATGTCAGGACAGCAGAGACACTGATGTCAGGACAGCAGAGACACTGATGTCAGGACAGCAGAGTCACTGATGTCAGGACAGCAGAGACACTGATGTCAGGACAGCAGAGTCACTGATGTCAGGACAGCAGAGACACTGATGTCAGGACAGCAGAGACACTGATGTCAGGACAGCAGAGACACTGATGTCAGGACAGCAGAGACACTGATGTCAGGACAGCAGAGACACTGATGTCAGGACAGCAGAGACACTGATGTCAGGACAGCAGAGACATTGATGTCAGGACAGCAGAGTCACTGATGTCAGGACAGCAGAGACACTGATGTCAGGACAGCAGAGACACTGATGTCAGGACAGCAGAGACACTGATGTCAGGACAGCAGAGACACTGATGTCAGGACAGCAGAGACACTGATGTCAGGACAGCAGAGACACTGATGTCAGGACAGCAGAGTCACTGATGTCAGGACAGCAGAGTCACTGACGTCAGGACAGCAGAGACACTGATGTCAGGACAGCAGAGTCACTGATGTCAGGACAGCAGAGTCACTGATGTCAGGACAGCAGAGACACTGATGTCAGGACAGCAGAGTCACTGACGTCAGGACAGCAGAGACACTGATGTCAGGACAGCAGAGTCACTGATGTCAGGACAGCAGAGACACTGATGTCAGGACAGCAGAGTCACTGATGTCAGGACAGCAGAGTCACTGATGTCAGGACAGCAGAGTCACTGATGTCAGGACAGCAGAGTCACTGATGTCAGGACAGCAGAGACACTGATGTCAGGACAGCAGAGTCACTGATGTCAGGACAGCAGAGACACTGATGTCAGGACAGCAGAGTCACTTCCCATTTTTCGCCGCAGGCTGAAAACCCACCTCTTCAGGAAACACTACCCTTCCTCTTAGCCTTGCCTACTTGTTGTCAATTATTTGTACGAGCTCTTGTTTTATTGGATCTTGTTTATTTGATACACTTAGGGACTGGTCGTTATTTAGTTACTGGGGGAGGGGGGGGGGTCCAGATTTTTTTTTCTTCTCTTCCCCTTGATAAAAGCGGCTAAATGACTGTAATGTAGTTAGGGGTTCAGTGTCTTGCTCAAGGACACTTCAACACTAACTCTGGGAGTAGAGAGCCCGGGATCCAACTGGGAACCTCGCTCAACCGGCCACTCATACCCCTAAGCCACTGCGCCACTTTCATTGTGTGTGTGTGTGTGTGTGTGTGTGTGTCTGTGTGTGTGTGTGTGTGTGTGTGTGTGTGTGTGTGTGTGTGTGTGTGTGTGTGTGTGTGTGTGTGTGTGTGTGTGTGTGTCTGTGTGTGTGTGTGTGTGTGTGTGTGTGTGCGTGCGTGCGTTCAGATCTTCAAGCTGCTCCAGGCTCCGTTCACAGACAGCGGGGGGGACGGCCCCATGCTGCGATTGGAGGAGCTGGCCGACCAGCGCCACGCCCCCTTCAGACACATCTGCCGCCTGTGTTACCGCGTGTTACGGCACTCCCAACAAGACTACCGCAAGAACCAGGTAAAATAGTAGATCTACAAGACTACCGCAAGAACCAGGTAAAATAGTAGATCTACAAGACTACCGCAAGAACCAGGTAAAATAGCAGATCTACAAGACTACCGCAAGAACCAGGTAAAATAGTAGATCTACAAGACCTGCTTCCATGTGTTGTGATGGTTGTCGATTGTGCGCTACATGACACGCAACCCAGATTATACAACAGGTAGTTCCGACCAAGCAATCTGATTGGTTGAAATAGCTATCTAGCCGTGCTTCAAAGCAGCATGATAGCACGGGCCTAATCACATTAATAAATCACTCCGCACTGCAGTCTGCACCTGATTAGACCATATATGGCACAGCTGTGCTGTGACGTTACGCTGTCCCACGGTAGGAAAACAAACAGACAGTAGCCTTACCCACCGCCGCCACCGGTACGAAGGTATCGCACGGCGAAAATAGGCGATCTACAAGTTCACAACGCGTCGCCATCGCAACACGTTGTCAGCTTGTAGATCAGTTATTTTGGCCACGTGACACGGTCGTACGACGGAGCATAATAGCCTACTGGAATCAGCTGTGTTGATGAGACGGTGCCTCAGAGCGCTGCTACAGGGACTATTTAATGTCTCAGTCAAATAAACTCTTCTCTTTATAATAGCGAAACATTTTAATGCCCCACAATATGAATACATTTGGATGTGTTTTGTTGGTAACTGTTGTATAATCGCAATATTACACGAGAGGGTGTGTTTTACCTACATTATTGGCACTTCAGTGATGCTTGCGGAACTCGGCTCCGCCTCGTTCCTGACCGCATCACTGGCGTGCCAATAATGACGGTAAAGCACACCCTCTCGTGTAATATTGCTTAAATAAATCACACTTGACCCTGACCCATGTGACCGGTAAGGTCAAGCTCTACAGTAATAACTAGAACAATGTGTTGCTCAGGGCTCAGGTGTCTACCAGGCCAGGTAGCAGAAGTCAATTTTAGCCAATCAGGATGAAATGTGAACAATGTGACAGGTCCGTCTTGATGACATGACTATAGAGATAATATGTACCGATACGCGTGATGTTTGGACAAAATATGTAGGAGTAATATGAAAAAATATATAGGTTTTTAAAAAACTCGACCTCCTGGTGGCGCTATAACAGGATCAATGTGAAAAGGATGGCATTTCTTCCTCTGCCTGGTGGGAAAGTGTGTGCAGAGTTTAACGGCAATCGGACGCTGCGTGTATGATTTGAGGCATTTCGTTCAAAACGGGCCTCTCCTCCAAACTTTGGAAGCCGATCTTAGCCAATCAGGATGGAATATGAAAAATCGGTTAGATCCGTATTGATCACATGACTATAGAGATACTGTGTACCGATGTGCGTGATGTTTGCACAAAATATGTAGGAGTAATATAATAAAATGTCAATGCTAGAAGACTTCTACTTCTATATCCAGTTGCAAATTGCTGAGAGGTGATCTTTTATGTTCGTTTTGAAGGAGGTTAGGGAGTAGTTTTGTGTTCCAGAGGCTCTTAACAAAAGCCAGCAGTAACAGAACAGTGTGGGTTTGATGGCATCACTGATGTGATTAACATGGTATGGAATGTAAAGATTATGTCTGGCACACGAAAAATACGTTATAATTCAATGTCCTGTTGATCTTTGTCTGTCAGGCCAACTTACTTAACCTCATCCAATCTATTCTAAACCCCCCTCCAGATGTACAGGAACAGACATATAATAGTTACAGTGTCTCTCCGTCCCACCCTGTTACTGTTGCGTTCACGTGCTGCGTTCACAATGATCGCCCAGTGTTCCCACATCCTGTGCTGGAAAGTACATTTACTCAAGTCCTGTACATTAAGTACAGTGGTTCTCAAACTTGTTTATGTCAAGGACCACCCAAATTGATATATATTTTGCCACGGACCCCCTAAATGTTTTATGCCAAGGACCGCCCAAAACAGAATATTTATGTCAAATAAAATACACATTTTCCAAACATTTTCAATATTTTTCAAATATCCATAAATAGCAACTTTTGAAAAGCCAACATATAAATGGATGAAGTGGTTAAAATGACTGTGATGCTGTATTAAATACATTTGCTGGGGGACCCCCTGGAATCCCCCAGGGGGTCCCCAGCAAAAGTAGTTAACAAATTCGGTGCCCGAATTCTATAATAACAGATTACGTTCGGTGCCAGAAATCTCACCGTTGCGCTGCACTGTTTAAAGCTCTAGACTCCACGACGAGCAATCCATGAAAAACAATGCATGTGTGTACGGTGCGCAATGCTCCTGGCTAAAGCCTGGAACAACAACATGTCTCATGCGAGTCACCATTGCAGAGCGATCGCGCATCGAGACTCGTTTTGCCCACTGTAAAAAGTTAAGGAGATACAGAGGTTTTTAGCAAGGAGATAGAATGAAAGCGGATGGGAGCCAGATTTTTTGGCACGGTGATCCATTTGTCCCTTACTTCTTAGAGTGTTCATGGGTGATTCCAGGGCTGCGCTGGAAAAAAACGAAAAAGAATAAAAGATTGATATCACATAGATGTACGTTTTTTTGGCTTTTTGGCACTCCACGGGTGTATTTGCAAAACCGTAAATTTACGGTTTTGGCACCCAATGTGTTAATACAGCATTTTGTGCGGGGGTGGCGGGGGGGTGCTCCGTGGCCAAATACATATCATTTCTGGGGTCCTTGACATAGAAAACGTTTGACAACCGCTGTCTTATTCCACCACTCTTCCTCTCTCACAGCTCTATACTGCACTTCCCTCTGACAGATTGTGGTAAAGAATAAGGTTGTGGATACAAGCGGCCGGAATGACTTTTCTCAGACAGGTGGCCGGCCTCTCCCTTAGAGAGAGGCTGAGAAGTTCAGTCACCCGAGAGAGACTCCTTCACTTGGAGAGAAGCCAGCTTAGGTGGTTATCTAGTACGGAGGCCTCCTGAGCGTCTCCTTAGAGAGGTCCTCGCTGCACGTTACCACTGGGAGGAAGAGACCCCGGGGCAGACCAAGGACCAGATGGAGGGATTATATCTCCACACTGGCCTGGGAACGCCTCTGGACCCCCCAGGAGGAAGTGGATAGTGTTGCTCTGGGAAAGGGAAGTCTGGAAATCTCTGTTGGAACTGTTGCCCCCGGCGACCCGGCTCCGGATAAGCGGTTGAAGATGGACGTAGATCGCGGTGTAATTGCTGGAGTCGTAGCTTCATTACAGTTGACGAGGAAACAACGCGGCCATTTCTCCTGATCACAGATGCCTGGTCAGAGAGCTCTTCTGATTGGCTTGACTAGCGTAATTCTCCCTCCATTATTAACCAATTAATTAACCAATTAGAGTAATAACTCTGTGAGTCTCACTTCATGGAGGGTAGCTTCCTCTAGAGGATGTCCTCTCTTGTCGGGTGGAAACCTCATCATTATGTCCAAACCTTTATCACTCTTCAGGATTCAAATAAAAACAAACATCTAAAGTAGCAGATCTGCTTCTGTGTATGGTTTTGTGTGAAGCTGTAGTGTGATCAAGTAAGCTGTTCATTTACAAAACATCACAACACGTTAACATATGGAGATCAGAGGTTTCTGCCTGACAACAACTATATGCAATGCGTTAACTCTTATACCACACGGTTGTTAGTGATCTAATAAACAGATCTAATGAACAGTTCCAAGAAACAGATCTAATAAACAGTTCCAATAAACGGATCTAATAAACAGATCTAATAAACAGGGAACCCTTTCAACAGCAGTTGTCTGTTGTTTAGGTATTAAGGACAACTTATTATAACAATTACTTTTGAAAACGTTTATTTTCTGTAATAATGATGAGAATCCTGAGTGTCCTCATGTGTTTAGTAGATGTGCTGAAGTGAAGAGTTTCGTAACAAACTAGTAAACACTAAAACTAGATGAACTGAAAAACACCCCAAAAAAACTAGACTTTAGAAGAAAGAAAAAAAAACGGTAACTAAAACAATAGTGTGGGCTTTACAGAACTACCTTTAATACAGTAAAAACATACAGGAACGTTGGTCAAATTTCACAAGCGTGAGAAGTTGTGGACAGTCCAAAAACCTTCACAAAGCCCCCGTCATGTGCACATGTATGTTTGGACCCCCCGTCATGTGCACATGTATGTTTGGACCCCCCGTCATGTGCACATGTATGGAGATCAACATGCACTGATGCAACAGTGTGTCGGCAGTGCAACATGTGTGTGAGGGCCGTGGCCAGTACTCTAAAAGTGCAGAATCTCTACCTATTATTAAAATAACTCAATCAAAAACTGAAACTAACAAGAACAAAAGAAAAAAATGCTACCGTGTTTATTTTCGAACAATCAAAACTGTACAGAAACTTGCAACCCCACTCGTGAATCTGACTGGAAATTAACTACTAAATTGTAAACAAAAACATGAAATGAAATAATTGAAAGGTTAAGGACATAAATCCAAACCAATAAATAATCTAATGTGTTGTTTCTCTGTGTGTATCAGGAGTACATCTAATGTGTTGTTTATGTGTGTGTATCTAATGTGTTGTTTATGTGTGTGTATCTAATGTGTTGTTTATGTGTGTGTATCAGGAGTACATCGCCAAGCAGTTCCGCTTCATGCAGAAGCAGATCGGTTATGATGTTCTGGCTGAGGACACCATCACCGCCCTGCTGCACAACAACCGCAAACTGCTGGAGAAGCACATCACTGCTGCTGAGATAGACACCTTCGTCAGCCTGGTCCGCAAGAACCGAGAACCCAGGTAACATATAGACACCTTCGTCAGCCTGGTCCGCAAGAACCGAGAACCCAGGTAACATATAGACACCTTCTTTAGCCTGGTCCGCAAGAACCAGAATTATGCATGCACTTCATGGTATCACAACACCTCCAAGGCCTTAAAAACAAGGCTCCAAACATCCCAAAACAAACTTGTAAGGCTACTTCTTGGCCTCAATTACAAAACCCATCTAACCCCTGATCATTTTGATAGGATTGGATGGCTTAGGGTTGAGGACAGAGTACACCAACTTGATATGGGCCTGGTCTACAAGATACACCACAACATTGGGATCCCCCTGTATTTGTCAAAACTAGAAGCTCGCCCCCGCTACGCGGGGGCTCGCGTCTAGCCCGCGGCCACGCCCACGTAGCGCCCGCGGCCACTTGGCAACTCATATAAGTGGCGTAGCGTCATGAGGGTCAGTGGGGCCGTGGCTCGGTCAGTGAAGACCCTGTAGTGCGGATGATATGTGGCATAGAGGGGCAGATTGTAAATCCCCAGAGGAAACATCCGTGGGCTACCATTGGTTCAGCGATGTGTGCGGTCGCCCTGCGGCCCCTCCTCCTCCACCAATGTGCAGTATTGAGAGCCCTGACGTCACAACAATTGGAGCGATGGGCACTGCACTGTGGTTGGTTAGGGTACACCTAGGGCCCAGGTAGAACCCAGTTAAAGCCTGCATGGGCAAACCCAGGTAGGACCCGCCTTGGTCCCACATAAACATGGGTAGTTGGGGCCCACCTAAGGGGCAGGTAGAAGCTACTTATAGCCTGCATGGGCATCGCAGTTGGGACTGAAGTGGATGCCGCTGACATTGCTGACATGGGGTCCATATGGTTTAGCCCACCTTGAAACCATATGGGAACTACGCTGGCATGCTGGCTGTAATGCAAACGCTGCATCATACCTGCAGTGTGTAGTTTGATGTTGTGTGTGTAGCAGATATACCTGCAGTGTGTAGATCAATATCCATATGAAAGTCAATGCCCAGGATTTTTTTTTTTTTCCCCAGCAGAGTTTCTAGTGTCTCTGTCTCTCTCTGGAAGAGGTTGCACATGAACTCTGCAGCCGCACTGAGGCGCTCCAACACAAACACTCTGACATTAAGCTGCTTCACACAACAAACATCAGCACGACGCTGCTGTTTGTCCAAAAGACACAATATCTCCTCTCCCACCGACGTCATGTGTTCATTTATCGACAGCCGTACAGACTCCTTTTGACACATTTTACCTCGTTTATCCAGCTCTCACTGACTCATCGGGCTGTTATTTTGCTGCGATCAAGTCAACGATGTGAGAGATTAGCTATCACAGACGGACGGACAGGGGGTGAAACATAGTCTTGCGCCATGCCTTTCGGCCTGGCGGAGACAATAAAAAAAGGAAAGTAAAGGAAATGAGCATTTCTGCAACAAAAGTAGTCAACAAACTATACTATGAAAACATGGGCCACATTGTCAAAGAATGTAAGAAAGAGGCAGTCATGTAGAAAATAGCCGATCTACAAGCTTACAAAGCCTCTCAACGTGAGGCGTTTTGAGCTTGTAGATCGGCTATTTTCACAATATGTACTTGTGGAACGGAGTCAAACAGAATGGGGGGGTCCCCAGATCAATTTGGGGGGGGGGGGGGACTAACTGAGCAGCAATATTGACATTCAGCACACGAACGTGCATTGTTGACAAAGTGATTGCACAGCCGCTGCAGGCATGACAACCACGTTAGCGTTAGCGACATGGCAGCTATCACAGCGCCCTGTCCGTCGTCGCTGGGACTAACTGTGATGGCTACAGCAGTAACAGCAAGCTGTCTGCGATGCCATTGTCTGGAGACTGCTCTTAGCGTGACACGACCAATGAGAGTGAGCGCTGTAGTTGTTGCTAAGATACGGTGGCGTCTCTGCCCCATAGCTTGTAGATCTCTCACGCATGATTGGCGTAGGCTGCGTTGCCAGGTCTGACTGTTTGTATAAGCGATGTTGGGCTTATTTGGGTGCACTTTTGGGCTCGTTTCCATAGACCACGGCAGCGCGTATTTCTTTCCCGTGACCGATGTGGCAAAAAAAGTGCAAAACGAACCATCCGGAAGTAAATTGCGAGATGAAATATATAGCACTTTTTGATTATTAGAGAAGGAGACACATGTGAAGGTTGAAAATGAAAGGTAGTAGATTATATATTTTTTCATGAGGGATTTTTGTAGCAAGTTGTGAGAGAATTGGGCCACTCCTGTGGGCGGGGGGCTGATTAGAACCATTGGGGTTTGAAAGGAGACGCTCTCTGTTTGAGTGGAAAGATACTTCCTAAATGTTAATCAAGTCCATGATCATAACACCAGAGGCAGCTCCACAAACCATGTTCAACCCAGATTTGGCACAACAAAGGGAATGAACTCGTTCTCATGCTATTCATCAAAAATGTGGAATGACCTACCAAAAGGAGTAAAGGAGTGTAAAACCCTACTCACTTTCAAAAATGCCCTAAAGATACACCTTCAGGAGGCCGCAATTCAAAAATGGCCCCTGTCCAAGTCCTAACCTACCCCGTGTCCTAACCTAACCTACCCCCTACCCCCCCCCCCCCCCCCTCTCTCTTTCTTCTTTTGTACATATTTTTCACTCTTCATACCAGTAACCTGTAAACTGATTGTATGACATTCTGTATAGTAGTGTGTATATCTGTCTGTCTCTTATATGTCATCATGATTTGTGTGCATGGGGATCTCATCTTAAACAAGCTACGTGCTTAACTGAGCTATCCAGTTTAGTAGACCTTGTATTGCGAATTTGTACTTCCATGTACTGTTATGTACTGTCATGTACTGTTCTCATGTCTTACTAAATAAAATACATCAATCAATCAATCAATCAAACCGAGAACCCAGGTAACATAGACGGATTTCGCGTATACTGTACCAACATTGAGACTGCACACGCAGGTGCCTGTTTCATGTAATCTATTCCAGTGGTTCTCAAACCTTTTCATGTCAAGGACCCCCAAATTGACACTTATTAGCCCGCGGACCCCCATTTCAAAAGATATGCCAGGGTCCCCCCATAAGAGAAGATTTTTTTACGGCTCTAGCAGTGATTCTCAACCATTTTAATTTCAAGGACCCCCAGTTTGACATGCATTAGGGCTACGGACCCCCATTTAATGGCATTTGTATCACTTGGACCGCAATTTATATTGTAAAATCTATGTCAATTTAACTCTGAGAGTGTACAAATGGAACCAAATGGACCCATAAGGGTCCATTTGGTTCCATTTGTACACTCTCAGAGTTACAGACCCATAAGGGTCCATTTGTTGCCTAATCTATCATTTAGCTGGGGACCCCCTGGAACTCCCTCAAGGACCCCTGGGGGTCCCCGGACCCCACTTTGAGAACCAATGATCCACTTTGAGAACCAACAGATCCCAGACCTGTTGTTTTGGGGAGCACTCTGGGGATCTGCTGGTTTCAGTTGATTCAACCTCCTCTGTGTGTTGGCTGGTGAGACGCTCCTGGCGAGACATATATACTTCACCCCACAACGGTATTGCGCACCGATAACAGCTGACATACAAGCTCACAACGCGTTGCGGACGCGACCGTTGTGAGCTTGGAGGTCTGCTATTCTCTGCGCGCAACACCTTCACACGGCGGATGATGAATGAGGTTTGAGGGGATACAGCTGTGTGATCAAGCAGGCTCTGGTGCCGTGATCATAGAGCCCCTCCCTCTGTGACTGGAGGCGGGGTTTGGTGATCATAGAGCGCTCCCTCTGTGACTGGAGGCGGGGTTTGGGGGACAACCGCTTTGAGAATGGCTATAATTGTTTACACACATGTTGACACAACATAAACCCAGGTATATATTTCAACATCCAGTAAACATCCATCCTAAACCTTCTTCTTCCACACTGGGAGGAAAACGGCTTCTGAAAGTTTGATGGGATCCATTTTTACACGTGAGGCTGTGACCACTTTAACATTACATCTAAAGAGAGGTGGGGTTCTTTTGACCTGCTCGCACATACTGGTTCTTATCAGTGTGACGTTGTCTGGAAATGTGTCTATAGCAGGGGTCTTTAACAGGGGGTCCGGGGCCCCTAGGGGGTCCTCAGATTTACTACAGGGGGTCCGGCAAATCTTTGTGTGAAATATATATATATATATATATATATATATATATATATATATATATATATATATATATATATATATATATCTTTTACATTAACCACTTGAACCCTGGCATCGCTTTTCTGAGGAGAACTTTAAAATAGCCGATCTACAAGCTCACAACGCCTCGTGCTGCGAGGCGTTGTGAGCTTGTAGATCTGCTATTTTTTGGCAAAGAGGTATAGGTGTAGAGTGAAAAAAGAGCAGCCAAAAGAGCAGCAAAAACGTTTAATCTGAAACACAATTTTATACAAAATAGAGTAGGGGGTCCCTGCTTAATCTCTCTCTCAGCTAGGGGGTCCTTGGCCTGAAAACGTTGAAGACCTCTGGTCTATAGACACCTTCGTTAGCATGGTCCGCAAGAACCGATGGTCTGCAAGACACCTTAGTTAGTCTGGTCAGCAAAAACCCTAGAACCAACGACCCACCCTCTATGCAATGTTGATATAGGATAACATAATCAGGACCTTAACATAGTGTAGCTTTTGTAACACATGACTTACATTACGTTCCAAATGATCCATGGAATGTGTGTGTGTGTGTGTGTGTGTGTGTGTGTGTGTGTGTGTGTGTGTGTGTGTGTGTGTGTGTGTGTGTGTGTGTGTGTGTGTGTGTGTGTGTGTGTGTTTTAATGTAAGTCTGGTGCAAGTATTAACGTTCAGAATGTTTAATGTGAGTCTGCTGAATGTTTTTAATGTAAGTCTGGTGCATGTTGCTTTATTTAACCCATTGAGACCTGCAACGCATCTGTGTCACTTTTTCATTTGAGCTAAAAAGCATTATTTTACACTTTGGGCTATTCAAAAATAGCAGATCTACAAGCTCATAGCGCGGCACCGAGTGCCGCACTATGAGCTTGTATATCTGCTATTTTTGAGGAAAAAAAATGAAAATGTGTGCAAATCTTTGAAAATATATTGTTTAAACCGAACATTTTTAACTCTATTCTGTGCTTCTGGGGGGGTCCCTGGAACTAAATATGTTGAGATGGGGGGTCGGCAGCCAAATACATATCATTCTGGGGGTCCTTGACATGATAAAGTTTGAGAACCACTGATATAGAAACATAGGTTTTTCCAAAAAAAAATTATGATTTAGAAGACATTTTGTAGAATCGGCTTCAGGTCTTAATGGGTTAAGTCTGATTAAATGAATGAACGCTGGAATGTTCTGCTCATTGGACACGCTAATCACACGTGTAGAAAGAGTACATTGTTTGAAGATATGTATAGATGTGTGTGTGTGTGTGTGTGTGTGTGTGTGTGTGTGTATATATATATGGTGCATCATACGTGTAATTGAATTCTGCCGGCAGATGTAATTGATGGTAGAATCATGTGTGTCACACAGGTGGTTTTATGTGGTTCTCGTTCGCACGTTAGCGTTTGGTTAACAAGGGCCGTGGTCTGGGGTCTCAGCCAGATCCTAGTGGTTCACATTTAACCTTAAATTCACTTCTTTTATGCATATCGTCCCAACTCTGAACATTTTTAGTTTTCTGTAGATTAATCTGATTTAAGGTCAAACACTGACACTCATCTCAACCAAGGGCCAAGGCTTGGATATTTACGATGAGGCCAACACGGAAGCTTATGAATGGCCAGAGTGGCGCTGTTTTACCCTGCGCCGACCTGCCGGTGTCAGAAAGAATTTATTTTAACGCAAGTGAATGGGTTTTTTGACAAACTTTAGACTAGATTTTCTTACCGTAATAAAAATTGTCATACATTTTATATGCTTCCAGTCGCTAGTTTAAAGTCTCCTTTCAATCATCATGATGTGCGTTTTGCTAAATTATTGTCCTATTTATTTTAAAATTGACGATAAAGTAGGCTATTCTCTAGGAGGGGCGGGATGATTTGATTGACAAGCTACACAACCAATAGCATTCATTCCCCGCACCCGCTCTTGATTGACAAGCTACCCAACCAATAATGGTCTGGTCGCATTCTGCAGGATATGACGCCATATTGAAAGATGGCGGACCTACAGTCTTGGAACAATCGGCTTCATTTTTGGTCTGTAGAAAGCAGCGGAGTGGCTTTGTCCATCTCATTTATACAGTCTATGATCTCAACCCATGCCCCGTCCATTTGCATGTGACATGCTATGTGACAACGTGACACGTTGTGAGCTTGTAACGGGTCCATTTGGTTCCATTCGTACACTCTCAGAGTTAAATTAACATTGATTTTACAATATAAATTGCGGTCCAAGTGATAGAAATGCCATTAAACGGGGGTCCGTAGCCTCTAATGCATGTCAAACTGAGCGTCCTTGAAATTATAATGGTTGAGAATCACTGCTAGAGCCGTAAAAAAAAGTCTTCTCTTATGGGGGTCCCTCAGGCATATCTTTTGAAATGGGCGTCCGTGGGCTAATAAGTGTCAATTTGGGGGTCTTTGACATGAAAAAGTTTGAGAACCACTGCTATAAAGTAACAATGTCAGGGGTGGCGTGGGTGAAAAGGTCTTTTTTTTTACAGGGGTGACCTGACACAAAACAATTAGATAGATAGCTCTGTCTGCAACCACACATTTATTAACCACTTTCAACACATATCCCCCCCCCCAAAAAAAAAAAAAAAAAAAATCACACCCTGTGTGAAGTTAGCGGCGCCTTTGATACATTTTGTCATTGATATGTGTTTAAAATGTGTTTATAGCCATGTGTCACGTGAAGCTTGACCAATCACTTTGTTGACGTGTCTGACCAATCAGAACGTTGACGGGTCTGACCAATCAGAACGTTGACGGGTCTGACCAATCAGAACGTTGACGGGTCTGACCAATCAGAACGTTGACGGTGAACACGGACAAAGTCAGGTATAGAGCAGGATCCGCTCTATACCTCTAGCGCCGCTAAAAATAAATAGCAACAACAACACGTTGTAGGCTTGTAGATCCACTTGTAGATCCACTTGTAGATCCACTTGTAGAAGCTGTATTTGTTCTGAAATGAGGCCCTTGTGTTCCGTAGGTTCCTGGACTACCTGTCAGACCTGTGTGTCTCCATGAACAAGTCCATCCCAGTGACCCAGGAGCTCATCTGTAACGCTGTGCTGGACCCCACTAATGGAGACATCCTCATAGAGACCAAGTGAGTCAGCATGTTAACCCATTCAGACCTGGAACACATCTGCGTCAGATCTACAATCCAATCCACTTTATTTACAGAGCATATTTAAAACAACAGTGTTGAACCAAAGTGCTGTAACACTCAGTATAAAATACTAAAATAAACAAGAGAACAACACACAATAAGCGGCACCGAGTGCCATGCTATGAGCTTGTAGATCTGCTATTATTTTTCTTTTTTTTATCTCGGACAATGTGTGCAGATCTTTGAATATATATGTATATGTTTTAAAAACATTTAGTTTTACTCTGATCTGTGATTCTGGGGGGTCCCCGGAACAACATATTTTGAGATGGGGGTGTTTCTATCATTTTGGGGGTCCTTGACATGAAAAAAAACTGTTATGATTCAGAAGACATTAGTAGAATCCCCCTGATGCAAAGATTTGAGTTAACAGGGACAACAACATCCAACATTAATGTTGAATGGTGTTGTCCCTGTGTGCAGACTGGTGCTGTAAGGGTTAATGTTGGATGATGTCCTTGTGTCCAGAGTATTGTTGGATGCTGTCCTTGTGTCCAGAGTAATGTTGGATGATGTCCTTGTGTCCAGAGTAATGTTGGATGATGTCCTTGTGTCCAGAGTAATGTTGGATGATGTCCTTGTGTCCAGAGTAATGTCGGATGCTGTACTTGTGTCCAGAGGGTTAATGTTGGATGATGTCCTTGTGTCCAGAGGGTTAATGTTGGATGCTGTCCTTGTGTCCAGAGTAATGTTGGATGCTGTCCTTGTGTCCATAGGGTTAATGTTGGATGCTGTAAGTGTTAATGTTGGATAATGTTGGATGATGTCCTTGTGTCCAGAGTAATGTTGGATGCTGTCCTTGTGTCCAGAGTAATGTTGGATGCTGTCCTTGTGTCCAGAGGGTTAATGTTGGATGCTGTCCTTGTGTCCAGAGGGTTAATGTTGGATGTTGTAAGGGTTAATGTTGGATAATGTTGGATGCTGTCCTTTTGTCCAGGCTGGTGCTGTCCAGGTTTGAGATCGAGGGAGCGTCCATCGGGGAGAACTCTGTGGAGTCTGAGGAGGACGAGGAGGAGGTGTGGCTCTTCTGGAAGGACAGCAACAAGGAGATCAGATCAAAGAGCATCAGGGAGCTGGCCCAGGACGCCAAGGAGGGCCAGAAGGAGGACCAGGAGGTCATCAGCTACTACAGGTAAACCCCACCCCCGAGGAGCACATTTTCTAGTTGAATATGTAGCCATGTGCATGACCACAATAATGCAATAGTATATATAGTATATAGCCTGCCCTGTATTGTAGGCTATGTGAACCTCTAGTCTAGAAAATGCCTTTGGCTTGTAGAACTGCAATTTAGGCATTTTTTGGTCCCTTTCTAATCCATATTACAAGAAATAAATAAAACAAATAGTAAAACTAATACAATCTGGTCCCTTTCTAATCCATATTATTAAAAATAAATAAATAAAACAAACAGTAAAACTAATAAAAACTCAACTAAAACAATGTAATACAAAGAAATACAGAAATAAACTAAAGTAGTAAACACAAATTAAATCTGAACTGAAATTGCAAACAAAAAGTTAAAACAAATTCCGAACTCTATAGAACATTGGTTCTCAAAGTGGGGACCGGGGACCCCCAGGGGTACTTGAGGGGGTTCCAGGGGGTCCCCAGCTAAATGACGGATAGGAACCAAATGGACCCGTATGTGTCTGGAACTCTGAGAGTGTACAAATGGAACCAAATGGACCCTAACGGGTCCATTTGGTTCCATTTGTACACTCTCTGAGTTAAATTAATATTGATTTTACAATATGAATTGGGGTCCCAGAGACATACATGCCATTAAATGGGGGTCCGTAGCCTAATGCATGTCAAACTGGGGGTCCTTGAAATTAAAATGGTTGAGAATCACTGCTAGAGAGCCGTACAAATCTTCTATTATGGGGGTCCCTGGCTTATCTTTTCAAATGGGGGTCCGCGGTCTAATAAGTGTCTATTTGGGGGTCCTTGGCACCAAAAGGTTTGAGAACCACTGCTATAGAAGGCACAGCACAGCCTCATTAACAACACTATTACTGTCACTATAATAACCTTGTTAGTGACTGAGCTGCCCGGGGGTCACATCTACACATCTCCAGCTATAGACCATATTCACACGGCGGCCATTTTGGAATTTAACATTGAAAGTGACACCCCGTTGCCGTGGCAACCGGGGTGGCACTTCATTGACTTAACCCATTGAGACCTGAAGCCTATTCTACATGTCTCCTAAATCTCAACAGTTTTCTGAAAAACCTATGTTTCTGTATCAGTGGTGCTCAATCTTTTTCATGTCAAGGACCCCCAAAATTATATGTATTTGGCCGCGGACCCCCATCAAAATATGTTGTTCCAGGGACCCCCAGAAGCAAAGATTTGAGTAAAAAATGTTCGCTTTAAAGAAATATATATTCAAAGATTTGCACACATTTTCACGAATTTTCAAAAATAGCAGATCTACAAGCTCATAGCGCGGCACTCGGTGCCGCGCTATGAGCTTGTAGATCTGCTATTTTTGAATAGCCCAAAGTGTAAAATAATGCTTTCTTAGCTCAAATCTAAAATTGACACAGTTCCAGGTCTTAATGGGTTAATAGCAACATGGCCTCCGTGTGAATATGGTCTATTATATCATCTTCATCTCTGCTTATCTGTACGCTGGGCAACACCTAGTAGCCGCTTGAGTGTCTGAACGGAAGCACCGCCCAAGGAAATGACGTTGACACTTTACAAATCTGTTTACATTCTCTGTGAATGAAATGTGTTGTGATTGGTCGAAAAAAAAGGTTGTTTCCGGGGGAAATACATAAGACGGACGTCCCGCCTCCTTTAGAAGCTTTGCATCAGGATGTGATCTCCAGGCTTTTCTCCTCGGAGATGAGTAAACGAGGCTATCCATACGGTGTCTGAGGGCCAGGGTGTGGACCTAGTGTCTCCTCATCTTGTAAGAGACATTCTTAGATACGACAGACCAGACCAATGGTCAGTTTATTGAAGAGAAGAGCCATGCAGAAGAAGACGTTCCGGACCTGGCTGGGTTCATACAGCCCATCTGAGCCGTTACACAATCAACTGGATCTTGAGTCATAATGTCATGTGACCTCAGTACATCTTACTCGGGGAAGCACATCATTAAATATTTCAACACATGACAGAGTGATATATACCAGATGGAGAAACCTTTGCTCCATCAGCCAGCTTAAGTCCAACTAGCCTGCCCATGGTCTGGAGGGGCGGATTCAAAATCTCTGGAGAAAACATCCGTGGGCTCCTATTGGTTCACCGATCTGTGCACTCCGCTCATACTATAATTCTAGTAAGGGGTGAGTCTGTCTGTAGTGGTGAGTAGGTGAAGCTACCCGGTTCTCCTTAGTGGCTGGAGCAATTGCTCTGATTTTGCACACAGCCATTGACCATTACCATCTGAACTTAACTGTGAAGCCCGTTTTTCAATTTCACCAAATCTCAGCTTCTTATTAGCGTCTTTGTGTCAAACACTGTCGCCATGGTTACGGGGCTGCCCAGCTATGGGACGAACTGCCTCCCGGGTTGCCAGATCATGTGCACATATCCCCCCACGGATGCGTCGACCGGGTATGGTCTAGTTGATACAAACATTGATACCTATAGATCATGTGTATAACCTATACCACATACCTATAGGTCATGTATATAACCACTTTACAATGTCTCTCCTATCTGAGGGCCAGTGTGTGGACCTGGTAGATCTCCTCATGTCTCTATCTGAGGGCCAGTGTGTGGGCCTGGTAGATCTCCTCATGTCTCTGTCTCTACCTGAGGGCCAGTGTGTGGACCTGGTAGATCTCCTCATGTCTCTGTCTCTACCTGAGGGCCAGTGTGTGGACCTGGTAGATCTCCTCATGTCTCTACCTGAGGGCCAGTGTGTGGACCTGGTAGATCTCCTCGGGGAAGTCCATCTGCTGCTCCTCCCGTACCACGCGTAGCCCCGCCCGCCACACCAGGCTCCGCACGATGCTCAGCTCGCGGCACACGCTGCTGTCCTCGTCGTCCTCCACGGCGCCGTCTCCGGCGTGCGCCACGTTGTCCTTGATGACGATGAGGCCGCGGGGCCTCAGGGCGGCGCGGCAGCGGCCCAGGAAGTCCGCCAGGTGGTCGTCGGTCAGGTGACCGATGACCCACTGGATCCAGATGACGTCGTAGCGGCCGCGCTCCGGCACAAAGTCCTGCAGCCCGCAGCAGAAGTAGCTGCCGACCCGCTCGGCGCCGTCCCGGCCCAGGTAGGAGGCGGCCTCGTCCAGGAACTCCTTGGTCACGTCCACCATGTCCACGGCGCTGAACAGAGGGAGGAGCAGGCCCTTGGTGACGCGGCCGATGCCCGCGCCGCAGTCCAGGGCGCGGCCCGTGCCCGCCTTCCCCTCCTGGCCTTCCTCGCCGAGGAACGTCCGCAGGAACGCCCTGGACGCGCGGAGGTCGATGTCGGAGATGCTGCCGTACTCGCCCAGCATGCCGTCCACGGTGGGACGGACGTTCCTCCAGTACTCCTCTGCGTTGGAGTAGAAGCTCGTCTCGTCCTCGTCATCGCTCATGTTATCATCTCTAAACGTCCACCGTCTCTTTCATGGTATGATGACATGTACACACTGATGTGTGCTCCCTCGTCTGAACACGGCCCTGTCTGGTCTCTGTTCAGCCTCTGAACACAGTTTCTCGTCCCTGGTCAGTGTCTGAACGCAGCAGTCCTGTCTGGTTACTGGTCACCGTCTGAACACAGTCCTTTCTGGTTACTGGTTACTGTCAGCAAGAGGAGGAGTCACCAATTATGTGGAGGACATGATGACACGTCCTGTTGCTATGGAAACCGAATGTTGCGTCACCCCGTCACCATACTGTGTATATATAAGGTAAGCCCTTCAGGCCCAATAAACAATTGATTTACTCATACTAGACGGGCCCTGTCTAGGAAAACAACAAAAGAAAGATGGAACTTGTTGCACTAATAATAATTTCACCTACTTCTTTCTTTACATCCGCACAGCTGTGATGTAATACTGCTGTAATAATGCACTTTATGTTGGTGTTAGCCAAGCATGCCTGTCACGCCTACAGTTAGTCCAAAACGCTGCCGCTCGCCTCTTACTAGGGGTTCCTCCCTACACTGGCTCCCTACACTGGCTCCCTGTTCGTTACAGGGTCCAGTTTAAGACTTTAACGTCTGTCTTTAAGTCTTTAAATGGGTTGGCACCATTGTACATATCAGAGCTTCTACCTCACAATAATGCTACAAGGGTCTTGAGGTCTACTGACCAGTCACTCCTTAATGTCTACTGACTGACCAGTCACTCCTTAAAGGAGACATCCGTTCATTTTAGTGTTATCTTTGATATGTGGCAAATCACTTACCAACGTAGAAATTCCCATTGACTTACTCCACAAATCCCCCTGTCGACCCCCACCGTTGGCATAATACGAGGCACGAAGATAGCCCAAATTCGCCTATTTTAACAAATGCAAAGTCTGTTTTTTTTCTCCTAGCACTCATTGTGGAGCCCCATGAGACCATTACAGGCGATGATAGTCCCGACAAGCTAACCGCTAATAACAGAACGCGCTAACGCTCGTTGCTTGTTTCTCTGCCTGGCAACACCAGGTTGCCAGGTTTTGGAGATTTGTGGAGTAAGTCAATGGGCATTTCTACGTTGGTAAGTGATTTGCCACATATCAAAGATAACACTAAAAATGAACGGATTTCTCCTTTAAGGTCCCAGCAACAAAGCTGGAGACCCGGGGAGATAGATCATTTTCCTTCATAGCGCCCACACTGTAGAAGGAGCTTCCACCCCATGTTAGAGCGTCTCAAACCCTGCCTGTGTTTAAATCACGTTTCAAAACTCACTTTGTTCTCCTTGGCGTTTGAACATTTGGATTGAGAAGCTGCTGTTTCCTCCAGGCATTGTGTCTAATGTTGTCCTGTTTGTTGTGTGTGTTCTTTTGTGTATTTTAGTATTTTACTGAGTGTACAGCACTTTGGTTCAACACTGTTGTTTTAAATGTGCTCTATAAATAAAGTGGATTGAATTGGATTGGGCTCCCTGTTCATTACAGGATTCAGTTTTAAGAGTCTTTAAATGGCTTGGCACCAATGTAGCCTACATATCAGAGGTTCTACCCAAGGGGCAAGTCTTAGATATTTACGAGGAGGCCAACACGGAAGCTTATGAATGGCCAGAGTGGCGCTGTTTTACCCTGCGCCGACCTGCGTTGTCAGAAAGAATGTATTTTAACGCAAGTGAATGGGTTTTTTGACAAACTTTAGACTAGATTTTCTTACCGTAATACAAATTGTCATAAATTCTATATGCTTCCAGTCGCTAGTTTAAAGTCTCCTTTCAATCATCAGGATATGCGTTTTGCTAAATTATGGTCCTATTTATTTTAAAATTGACGATAAAGTAGGCTATTCTCTAGGAGGGGCGGGATGATTTGATTGACAAGCTACACAACCAATAGCATTCATTCCCCGCCCCCCGCTCTTGATTGACAAGCTACCCAACCAATAATGGTCTGGTCTCATTCTGACACGATATTGAAAGATGGCGGACCTACAGTCTTGGAACAATCGGCTTCATTTTCGGTCTGTAGAAAGCAGCGGAGTGGCTTTGTCCATCTCATTTATACAGTCTATGCTTCTACCGCCCAGAAACCCCACGAGGGTCTTGAAGTCTACTGACCAGTCATTTCTTCTGGTCCCGCAGCAAACGAGGCCGAAGACCAGGGAGGATAGATGGATCCTATTTAGCGCCCAGACTGTGGAACGATCATCCACCCCGTGTTAGAGCGTCTCAAACTTGGACTGTGTTTAAGTCACGTTGCTGTCAGAGTTGCTGTTTCCGTTCCAAACCTCCAAAAAACATCTGGGGTTAGGGTTATACATTTAGTGGTTAGTTAGAATTATGTTTGATTATATTTAGTTTTGCGCTGGTGTAAATAGCCAATCTACAAGCTCACAATCTTGCAAACTTGTAGATCTATTTCTCAGCTTCAGGCTCGTAGTTATTAACACATTGACTGCCTGAATTATTTTCACTGCCTATTGTTATTCATGCCAGAGATTTTTCAATGAAAAAAAAAAAAGTACTCAGGAGCCGAGATACAAAATTTTAAAGTTTTAAGTTAACAAGGAAGTGGATGAGGGTAAAGATCTTCGAAAATTCATATCTCCTTGGTCTTTCGGTCAAATAAATAAAAAAAAAAGTAAAAAAAAAAATGTTTTTGAAATTTCATTTTTTTTGCTAAAATCGACGTAACTCGATCTTGGCAGGCAATGTGTTAACACATTCGGTGCCAGAGTTTGATTAAAAAAAGTGACGTTGAGTGCCAGAGATCTCACCGTTTGTAGCGCTACGCTGTTTACAGCTGCAGACTCCACGACGAGCACCCGATTGTAAACAATATATGCGTGCACGATGGTGGATGGTCCTGACTAACGCCTGGAACAATAACATCTCTCATGCGAGTCACCATGGCGGAGTGATCGCGGATCGGAAATGACTCGTTTTCCCCCCTGTAAAAAGTTAAGGAAATATGGAGGTTTTTTTGCAAGGAGATAGAACGGGAGCGGACGGGAGCCAGGTTTTTTGGCACGGTGATCCATCTGTCCCTTCCTTCTCAGAGTCACCGTGGGTGATTCCAGAGCTGCGCTAGCCCCCCCCCCCCCCAAAAAAAATTGAAAAAAAACAAAAAGATAGACTTCACAGAGATTCCCGGTTTTGGCACTCAGCCACTCAACGTCACTTTTTGCAAATAGCAATATTCATGAATTCACTGTCTTAAAATGTTGATGTCCTCACATGTATTGTATTACAAACCTGTGTGTGTGTTTGTGCGTGTCTGTGTGTGTGCACGTGTGTGTGTGTGTGTGTGTGTGTCTGTGTGTGTGTGTGTGTCTGTGTGTGTGTGTGTGTGCTGCCACCAGGTACCAGCTGAACCTGTTTGCCAGGATGTGTCTGGACCGTCAGTATCTCGCCATCAACAAGATCTCGGGCCAGCTGGACGTGGACCTCATCCTGCGCTGCATGTCGGACGAGGACCTCCCCTACGACCTGCGCGCCTCCTTCTGCCGCATGATGCTGCACATGCACGTGGACCGGGACCCCCAGGAGCAGGTCACGCCCGTCAAGTACGCCCGCCTCTGGTCCGAGATCCCCTCAGAGATCGCCATCGACGAGTGAGTCCAACCGTTTGATTATTTATACTTTACAGCACTCCCACTGAGTCATAGTCGTCTATTAGACCTCCGTCTAAAACGGGGTTATAATTGGTCTACTGGTGAAAGTTTTTTAGCGGTCTAGGCTTAGCTTAGACGTTGATTATCTGTTTTTTAAGCGTCTATATATAGACCGTCTATATTATAGACGTCATTTCAACGTCTATAATATAGACGTCTATATATAGACGCTTAAAAAAACAGCTAATCAACGTCTAGGCTAAGCCTAGACCGCTAAAAAACTTTCACCAGTAGACCAATTATAACCCCGTTTTAGCCTAGCCCTTATACGTATTTTAGACGTCTAATACCCCGAAAAATGCTCAGTGGGCTGTTTCCCAAACAGTGGGTCAGGGCCCATGTTTGACCAATTGCTATGGGTCGCATGTAAATATTCATGTTTCCTACATAAAAAATAAAAACGTTGATTTCCACGTGAATATTTGCATTGATGTTACTGTTCCCAAACAGCGATTATTTTGTTTTGTTCAAGTTTAACCCATTAAGACCGGAACTCATCAAGCTTGTAGATCTGACATTTTTGAAAAATCGTGAAAATGTGTGCAAATCTTTGAATATATATATATTTTTTAAAGCGGAAAACTTTTACTAAAATCTTTGCTTCTGGGGGTCCCTGGAACAACATATTTTACAAACGTATGTATTCAAAGATTTGCACAAATTGTCAAGATGTTTCTAAAATAACAGATCTACAAGCTCATAGCTCGGTGCCGTGCTATGAGCTTGTAGATCTACTATTTTTGAATAGCCCAAAGAAATCTAACATGACACATGTTTTCCCGGTCTTAAGTGGTTAAGGATACATTTTTGCCTCAAAGCAGCATGTTAGTTTCCTCGTTCCCGTATTAACCAGCAGGTCCATCCTTCCTTCATGCTCGTGTTCTGTTGGTTTAGCTACGACAACGACGGAACGTCCAAGGACGAGATCAAGGAGCGTTTCTGCCTGACCATGGAGTTTGTGGAGAACTACCTGAGGGACGTGGTGTGTCAGAGTTTCCCCTTCGCTGACAAGGAGAAGAACAAGCTCACCTTTGAGGTTAGAGACCGTAGCTACCAGGTTAAAACCAATTAACCTACAGGTTAGGTCAGGGGTCATCAGATCACCAAGCTGGCTTGTGGAGAACATTTCTGTCAACATTCCAGTTTTTCCACAGACATACAAAATGAGTGGACAATAATATTACCACAAAGTGCTACTGAGAGTTACTTGTAATACTTTGTCCTTGCAAATAAAACATTAGAGAACCAGTACTAGTGGACTGACTCCTAATGTGTCATAGTGTCGTAGTCAATCAGTGTCATTCATATTCTGAAGAAAACCTGGAGACGTGACATCCAGTAATTGGGTATCATGATCAAAATAAGAACAAAAAAACTCAATCTAAAACTTGCCACGGACACATGTGTTTGTGTCTGACATATTGATGACCTCTGTCTACAGTATATAGCTATCTATCTATCTATCTATCTATCTATATACATCTAAAATGACACAGATGCTTCCTCTGTGTTAATGGGGGTTAAAGGTGCTTTATGAATCAAATGGACTTGACCTCTTTGACCCTCTGTTGTTGTTGTGGTCAGGTGGTCAACCTGGCCAGGAACCTCATCTACTTTGGCTTCTACAACTTCAGTGACCTGCTGAGGCTGACCAAGATCCTCCTGGCCATCCTGGACTGTGTCCACGACGTCAGCACCATCTTTCCCTTTAACAAGCTGGAGAAGGACGAGAGCAAAGGTAGGGGGCGCTGTCCACTCAAATACTAGTTTTCACTAGTATTTGGTGGACAGTGTTGCCAGGTTTTGCGAGAGAAAAAGGTCTTATGAAAACGAGCTGAAAAAATAAGCGACCTGCCGTTTTACCACTTATTGAACCTTTTTTTTTTGGGGGGGGGGGGTCTGCAAACAATTGCATATTAATTTGGGGGTCCTTGACGTGTAAATGTTATTTTTTGTCTTAACCCATTGAGACCTGAAGCCGATTCTACATGTCTCCTAAATCTCAACAGTTTTCTGAAAAACGTTTGTTTCTATATCAGTGGTGCTCAAACTTTTTCATGTCAAGGACCCCCAAAATGATATGTATTTGGCCGCGGACCCCCATCAAAATATTTTGTTCCAGGGACCCCCAGAGGCAAAGATTTGAGTTAAAAATGTTCGCTTTAAAAATATATATATTCAAAGATTTGCACACATTTTCACAAATTTTCAAAAATAGCAGATCTACAAGCTCATAGCGCGGCACTCGGTGCCGCGCTATGAGCTTGTAGATCTGCTATTTTTGAATAGCCCAAAGTGTAAAATAATGCTTTTTAGCTCAAATCAAAAAATGACACAGTTCCAGGTCTCAATGGGTTAATGGATTAAGAGCGTCTACAGAATGCCTAAAATCAATAGTATCTGTGTGTCCAGGCAGTAATGTGATGAGGTCTATCCATGGCGTGGGGGAGCTCATGACCCAGGTGGTCCTCAGAGGCGGGGGCTTCCTGCCCACCATGCCCATCAACCCCCCCAACGGAGACTCTGTCAACAAGACCCAGACGGAGCCTGAGAAACAGGACATCCTGGTGATGGATACCAAGCTGAAGATCATCGAGATCTTACAGGTGAGGAGCATGGATGCAGGGACGTGCACAGATAGACTCTAGGTGTTGCTAGAGCACCTGCCCTTTGCCCTCTTGACCAGAAGTGCACTTTTGAAAAAAAGAAAAAAAAAAGTTTTCTTCTTTTTCAGTTTACAGCAGGGGTCTTCAACAGGGGGTCCGGGACCCCTAGGGGGGTCCTCAGAGTTACTACAGGGGGTCCGCCAAATCTTTATGTGATATGATTTTTCTTTTTACCGTAACCACTCGAAACCTTAGCATCCCTTTTCTGAGGAGAACTTTAGCCAAAAATAGCAGATCTACAAGCCCACAACGCCTCGCGAGGCGTTGTGGGCTTGTAGATCTGCTATTTTTGGCAAAGAGGTATAGGTGTAGAGGGAAAAAAAGAGCAGACCAAGTAAACCAAAAAAAAAAAAAAAAAATTTACTTGAGCACCTGCCCCTCAAAATGTCTGTGCACGCCACTGGATGGATGGATGGATTCAAAACGGTCCACTCCTGCCAACTTTAGATGCCAGTGTTAGCCAATGAGGACGGACTATGAACAGTCGGACAGATCCGTCTTGATCACATGACTATAGAGAGATAATGTGTACTGGATTGTGTGATGCTTGGACAACGTCTGTAGGAGTAATATAACAAGTAAGACGCGGGAACGCGGGAAGCGAACGCAGCTTGAAAATAACAATAAGAAGAAGAATAGAAAGGAATGACATGGAGAAATCGGCTATCTTGCCATCCGGCCTGAAATATGCACAAATGACATGGAATTCTTAGATATCCCAAATAGATGAACTCGTGCAGATGCTTTTAGATGTGTTATTTTGGACTGTAGCTGCTATATTTCTCTCAGAGGAGTGGAATTAGTCACCCAGGGGGCAGGCGGATTTCAGCCACACTGAGATCTGTCAGCAGCCAATGAGAGCGTGAGTCACATGGGGGGCGCGGCTGCACACGGGCAGTGCACACAGACAGACACACACAGACACACACACACACAGAGCACGGTTTCATAGTAAGCTCCACTTCGGCGCGCCTCCTTCCGCTGCGTTCGCAAATAAAATGTGTTTTGCAAAAACATGCCTCCTGGTGGCGCTATAACAGGCCCATGTGAAGAATTGGGGGCAGAGGTTCTGCTCTGTAATCCAGGGAGTGTGTGTGTGCACAGGTTCACACTGAGCGGGCCAACGGTGCCGGAGATTGGTGTTCACAGACGGACGGACGGACGGACAGGGAGCAAAACATAGTCTCCTTCTGGACTATGACAATGTCCATACTGTATGCACACACACACTCTGTGTGCTGTCCTTAACCCATTAAGACCTGGAACTGTGTCATTTTTAGATTTGAGCTAAAAAGCATTATTTTACACTTTGGGCTATTCAAAAATAGCAGATCTACAAGCTCATAGCGCGGCACCGAGTGCCGCGCCACGAGCTTGTAGATCTGCTATTTTTGAAAATTCATGAAAATGTGTGCAAATCTTTGAATATATATATTGTTTAAAGCGAACATTTTTAACTAAAATCTTTGCTTTTGGGGGTCCCTGGGACAAAATATTTTGATGGGGGTCCGCGGCCAAATACATATCATTTTGGGGGTCCTTGACATGAAAAAGATTGAGCACCACTGATATAGAAACATACGTTTTTCAGAAAACTGTTGAGATTTAGGAGACATGTAGAATCGGCTTCAGGTCTCAATGGGTTAAGCCTTATCACTCATGATCATCATAATATTCATATTCATAATGTGTGTATCTGTATTATGGTTTGTGCTGCAGTTCATCCTGAACGTGCGTCTGGACTACAGGATATCCTGTCTGCTCTGCATCTTCAAGAGGGAGTTTGACGAGAGCAACTCCCAGACGGAGCTTTCTATTGGTTCACAGGACGGACCCAACAACATGCCAGGTCAGTCTACAGGTCAGTCTATAAAGTAGTCCATATACATAGTAATAATAGTAATAGTCTATAAAGCAGTCCATACATATAGTAATAATAGTAATAGTCTATAAAGTAGTCCATACATAGTAATAATAGTAATAGTCTATAAAGTAGTCCATACATAGTAATAATAGTAATAGTCTATAAAGTAGTCCATACATAATAATAATAGTAATAGTCTATAAAGTAGTCCATACATAGTAATAATAGTAATAGTCTATAAAGTAGTCCATACATAGTAATAATAGTAATAGTCTATAAAGTAGTCAATACATAGTCAACTAGAAAATGTGCTCCTCGGAGCACAAGTCTCCGCCAGCAGACCCGTGCTATTTTAACCAAAGGAAGTCACGTACCCTATCTTTAAGCATAGTTTTCTAGAAATGTTCTGATTCTTAGATTAGAACATCTAAGGATTAGAACATGTTAGCTTGGCTGATGGATATGTGTGGTGACTAAATGTTAGCTTGGCTGATGGCACTGATGTCACTTCGAAACATGCAATGCAATGTTTCGAAGTGACTCACCTATTTCTAGGTATGTATTTCGTCATGCGTCTCGCTAGCCAATCAAAGCACACCCTTTCAACATATTCTCACGTGTCACGTGAAGCTTGACCAATGTTAGCTTGGTGGAACCAAAGGAAATCAAACGAAAACATACTCTCCACCATGCCTTCGGCCTGGCGGAGACAATAAAGTACAACCTTGAACCTAGAACCTAGAGATGAAGTCATACATGTACAGATGAGGTCATACATGTACAGATGTGTACAAATGAGGTCATACATGTAGAGATGAGGTCATACATGTACAGATGAGGTCATACATGTACAGATGTGTACAAATGAGGTCATACATGTAGAGATGAGGTCATACATGTACAGATGAGGTCATACATGTACAGATGTGTACAAATGAGGTCATACATGTAGAGATGAGGTCATACATGTACAGATGAGGTCATACATGTACAGATGAGGTCATACATGTACAGATGAGGTCATACATGTACAGACGAGGTCATACATGTACAGATGAGGTCATACATGTAGAGATGAGGTCATAAATGTACAGATGAAGTCATACATGTACAGATGAGGTCATACATATACAGATGAGGTCATACATGTAGAGATGAAGTCATACATGTACAGATGAGGTCATACATGTACAGATGAGGTCATACATGTACAGATGAAGTCATACATGTACAGATGAGGTCATACATGTACAGATGAGGTCATACATGTACAGATGAGGTCATACATGTAGAGATGAGGTCATACATGTACAGATGAGGTCATACATGTACAGATGAGGTCATACATGTAACATGTTGTGTTTCTGTGTCTTCAGGAGCGTTGGACTTTGAGCACATAGAGGAGCAGGCAGAGGGGATATTTGGTGGAAGGTAACGACCAACGCTTTGATTTATGAAATACAATAAAACCACAGGGTTACAGTCAGTGTTCATTGTGTCGACTAAGACTAAAAAACTTAAGGTTTTTGATATTTAGTCGACTAGACTAGACCAGGGGTCTTCAACGTTTTCAGGCCAAGGACCCCCTAGCTGAGAGAGAGATGAAGCAGGGACCCCCTATACTCTATATTGTATAAAATTGTGTTTCAGATTCAAAAAATGTTGTTTACTTGATCTGCTCTTTTTCCCCTCTACACCTATAACTCTTTGCCAAAAATAGCAGATCTACAAGCTCTCAACGCCTCGCGCTGCGAGGCGTTGAGAGCTTGTAGATCTGCTATTTTTGGCTAAAGTTCTCCTCAGAAAAGGAATTCTAGGGTTCAAGTGGTTCATGTAAAAAAACTAAATCATATCACACAAAGATTTGGCGGACCCCCTGTAGTAACTCTGAGGACCCCCTAGGGGTCCCGGACCCCCTGTTGAAGACCCCTGGACTAGACTAAGACTAAACAATTTTCAGAAGACTAAAATAGGACTAAAATAGGTGTGTTATTCAAAAGACTAAGACTAAATTTGCTGTCAAAAATGAACACTGGTTACAGCAGTTCCAGGATAAACTCTTTTATTTTTCAGGATTCAAATTCAAAAACGGCAAAAGTAGCAGATCTACAAGCTCAAAATATATAACTTTGCGACACTTTTCGAGCTTGTAGATCTGCAACTTTTGATGCTTTTGTGTGAAGCTGTAGTATGATCAATAAGGGCGTTAATTCACGGACAAAATGCACAATAAGTTAAAATATGGAGACAGCAACGTGTGTGTGTGTGTGTGTGTGTGTGTGTGTGTGTGTGTGTGTGTGTGTGTGTGTGTGTGTGTGTGTGTGTGTGTGTGTGTGTGTCCAGTGAGGAGAACACTCCGCTGGACCTGGACGACCACGGCGGTCGGACGTTCCTGCGGGTCCTGCTCCACCTCACCATGCATGACTACCCCCCCCTGGTGTCCAGGGCCTTGCACCTCCTCTTCAGACACTTCAGCCAGAGACAGGAGGTCCTGCAGGCCTTCAAACAGGTAGCACATCCACCCATCTGTACATCCATCCATACATCCATCCATCTGCACATCCACCCATACATCCATCCATCTGTACATCCACCCATACATCCATCTGTACATCCACCCATACATCCATCTGTACATCCACCCATACATCCATCCATCTGTACATCCACCCATACATCCATCCATCTGTACATCCATCCATCCACCCATACATCCATCTGTACATCCATCCATCCATACATCCATCTGTACATCCACCCATACACCCATCTGTACATCCACCCATACATCCATCCATCTGTACATCCACCCATACATCCATCTGTACATCCACCCATACACCCATCTGTACATCCACCCATACATCCATCCATCTGTACATCCATCCACCCATACATCCATCTGTACATCCACCCATACATCCATCTGCACATCCATCCATCTGTACATCCACCCATACATCCATCTTTACATCCATCCATCCATCCATCCATCTGTACATCCACCCAAACATCCATCCATCTGTACATCCACCCATACATCCATCCATCTGTACATCCACCCATACATCCATCCATCTGTACATCCATCCACCCATACATCCATCTGTACATCCACCCATACATCCATCTGTACATCTACCCATACATCCATCCATCTGTACATCCACCCATACATCCATCTGTACATCCACCCATACACCCATCTGTACATCCACCCATACATCCATCCATCTGTACATCCATCCACCCATACATCCATCTGTACATCCACCCATACATCCATCTGCACATCCATCCATCTGTACATCCACCCATACATCCATCTCTACATCCATCCATCCATCCATCCATCTGTACATCCACCCAAACATCCATCCATCTGTACATCCACCCATACATCCATCCATCTGTACATCCACCCATACATCCATCCATCTGTACATCCACCCATACATCCATCCATCTGTACATCCACCCATACATCCATCTGTACATCCACCCATACATCCATCCATCTGTACATCCACCCATACATACATCCATCTGTACATCCACCCATACATCCATCCATCTGTACATCCACCCATACATCCATCCATCTGTACATCCATCCATCTGTACATCCACCCATACATCCATCTGTACATCCATCCATCTGTACATCCACCCATCTGTACATCCACCCATACATCCATCCATCTGTACATCCACCCATACATCCATCCATCTGTACATCCACCCATACATCCATCCATCTGTACATCCACCCATACATCCATCCATCTGTACATCCACCCATACATCCATCCATCTGTACATCCACCCATCTGTACATCCACCCATACATCCATCCATCTGTACATCCATCCATCTGTACATCCACCCATCTGTACATCCACCCATACATCCATCCACCCATACATCCATCCATCTGTACATCCACCCATCTGTACATCCACCCATACATCCATCTGTACATCCACCCATACATCCATCCATCTGTACATCCACCCATACATCCATCCATCTGTACATCCACCCATACATCCATCCATCTGTACATCCACCCAAACATCCATCCATCTGTACATCCATCCATCTGTACATCCATCCATCTGTACATCCATCCATCTGTACATCCATCCATCTGTACATCCACCCATCTGTACATCCACCCATACATCCATCCATCTGTACATCCACCCATACATCCATCCATCTGTACATCCACCCATACATCCATCCATCCATACATCCATCCATCTTCAACCGCTTATCCAGAGTCGGGTCACGGGGGCAACAGTTCCAGCAGAGAGCTCCAGTCTTATCTCTCCAGAGCAACATTATCCACTTCCTCCTGGGGGGTCCCGAGGCGTTCCCAGGCCAGTGTGGAGATATAATCCATCTGGTCCTTGGTCTTTTGATTTGATTTGATTTATTTGAAAAGCCAAAACCACATGTTCACCGCAGTTCGAGGATTACACAAGAAAGTCCTGAGACTTATTTCCGTTGAGGTCCTCTTACAATTAACAATCAATACGTTAAAAATACTTTACAATACAACACATGTAACTAACGTAACACTACATAGACACAAGTGACATTCACAGTACAGACACAGTACACATTACACAACAATACAAAACACAAGTAACATTCACAGTACATACATACAAACAGTACAAGAACACAAGTAACATTCACAGTACATACATACAAACAGTACAAGAACACAAGTAACATACACAGTACACAAACAAGTGCTACCTTGTCTTTCCTAGTCTAAAGACCCTCTATAGGGGAACCTTTTCTAATAGACATGCTTTAGTTTTGTATTTAAAAGTCCTCAGATTTGTTGTCAGTTTGACACTGTTTTCGAGGTCATTCCACTGTGTGGCTCCTATCTCTGTCCTACCTATGTCTGCCCCGGGGTCTCCTCCTCCCAGTGGTAACATGCAGCGAGGACCTCCCTAGGGAGACGCTCGGGAGGCATCCGTACTAGATGCCCGAACCACCTATAGCTGGCTCCTTTCCAAGTGAAGGAGCAGCGGTTCGAGTCTCGGGTCCCGGGTCGTTTGACATGAAAACGTTTGAGAACCGATTGATCTCTAGATTGATAACACCTGTGTTTCTTTTGCTTAGAAATCTTGCATAATGCATCTTTTTTGTAGCTTTTTTACCTGAGGTGAATGTGATGTGATTTCTCTGCCTTCATTTCATACAGTAGACTGACAGGACAGGAAACGGGGAGTGACACACAGCAAAGGTCGCCGGGAACGGGACTCGAACCCGCGACACGCTGTCAGGCTGCATTAGCGGCCTAGGTGCGTTATGCCAGCCGTACCGCCGGTACCGCTATGCCAGCTGTCCGGGCCATTCGTGAAATGATTGATTATGTTATGTTATGTTCAGCTCCCACTTTGCTGACTGACTCATGCATGCTTGTACAGATGTTTCAGAGAGCCATTGGCACTTCAGTGGAACATCAGGGAATTGTCCTAGCGTTGTCACAGAGAATGGGGGATATTTGCCAAGTGTGAAATGGTGCCAGGTGTGAATTGGCCTCATTTCACACCAGGCAAATCAGGCACAACAATGAGGGTGAAAAGATACTTTTCAGGAAAAATACTTTTCAGGGAAAGATCGGGAAAGTGTGAAGAGGTGTCGATGTAACGACGCTCTGCACACCCTGCAATGGTCAACCATTCTGCTGGTTCTTCTGTGTGTCCGTCCAGGTCCAGCTGCTGGTGACCAGCCAGGACGTGGACAACTACAAGCAGATCAAGTTTGACCTGGACCAGCTGAGGTCCATCGTGGAGAAGTCTGAGCTGTGGGTCTACAAGAGACAAGGTCCAGACGAGAGCAGCATGGACGCTGGAGACCAGCAACACTCTGAGACACAGCATAAGAAGGTATTAGAGACCAGCAACACTCTGAGACACAGCATAAGAAGGTACTAGAGACCAGCAACACTCTGAGACACAGCATAAGAAGGTATTAGAGACCAGCAACACTCTGAGACACAGCATAAGAAGGTATTAGAGACCAGCAACACTCTGAGACACAGCATAAGAAGGTACTAGAGACCAGCAACACTCTGAGACACAGCATAAGAAGGTACTAGAGACCAGCAACACTATGAGACACAGCATAAGAAGGTATTAGAGACCAGCAACACTCTGAGACACAGCCTAAGAAGGTATTAGAGACCAGCAACACTCTGAGACACAGCATAAGAAGGTACTAGAGACCAGCAACACTCTGAGACACAGCATAAGAAGGTATTAGAGACCAGCAACACTCTGAGACACAGCATAAGAAGGTATTAGAGACCAGCAACACTCTGAGACACAGCATAAGAAGGTATTAGAGACCAGCAACACTATGAGACACAGCATAAGAAGGTATTAGAGACCAGCAACACTCTGAGACACAGCATAAGAAGGTATTAGAGACCAGCAACACTCTGAGACACATCATAAGAAGGTACTAGAGACCAGCAACACTCTGAGACACAGCATAAGAAGGTATTAGAGACCAGCAACACTCTGAGACACATCATAAGAAGGTACTAGAGACCAGCACTATGAGACACCTCATAAGAAGGTACTAGAGACCAGCAACACTCTGAGACACCTCATAAGAAGGTATTAGAGACCAGCACTATGAGACACCTCATAAGAAGGTACTAGAGACCAGCACTATGAGACACCTCATAAGAAGGTACTAGAGACCAGCAACACTCTGAGACACCTCATAAGAAGGTACTAGAGACCAGCAACACTCTGAGACACCTCATAAGAAGGTACTAGAGACCAGCACTATGGGACACCTCATAAGAAGGTATTAGAGACCAGCACTATGAGACACCTCATAAGAAGGTACTAGAGACCAGCACTATGGGACACCTCATAAGAAGGTACTAGAGACCAGCACTATGGGACACCTCATAAGAAGGTATTAGAGACCAGCACTATGAGACACCTCATAAGAAGGTACTAGAGACCAGCACTATGGGACACCTCATAAGAAGGTATTATTCATTCAACCTTTATTTAAGATTCTCGGAGAGATCATTGAGGGAGACCCTCATTTACAATGATGCATAGATTACACACACACACACACATATATATATAACATAAGAACAACAAGAAAAACGATAATGTTGACAACAAACAGTTAAAACAGTTACATACAACATTGGTTCTCAAAGTGGGGTCCGGGGACCCCCAGGGGTCCTTGAGGGAGTTCCAGGGGGTCCCCAGCTAAATGATGGATAGTTAAGAACCAAATGGACCTTTATGGGTCTGTAACTCTCAGAGTTACATTAACATTGATCTTACAATGTGAATTGGGGTCTCAGAGATAGAAATGCCATTAAATGGGGGGTCCGTAGCCTAATGCATGTCAAACTGGGGGTCCTTGAAATTAAAATGATTGAGAATCAATCACTGCTAGAGCCATAGAAATCTTCTCTTATGGGGGTCCCTGGCATATCTTTTCAAATGGGGGTCCGCGGGCCAATAAGGGTCAATTTGGGGGTCCTTGACATGAAAAAGTTTGAGAACCACTGGCATACAAATTCATCCAGACATTGAAATATGTCGTTATGTATTCATTATGTTCCCCCATGCTTGTCTGAACCTCTGGGGGTGCAGACACAGACAATGCCAGACTTCTTAGATGTGTGTTTTCATAATACAGTACACCTGCCTGTTGAGTGATCCACTGTACATTCCTTTGGAGCAGCAGCTTCCTAGCCTGTACATTTTTAAATAGTGTCCGTTATGATTAATTGACCACATATATAAAGTTAAACAACTAAATGCTATCCGAAAAATATCTTAAAAGTAGATTCCGTGCGACAAAAAAAGAAGTTTGAGAGCGTTTTGAAGTTTTAAAATACAGCTGGGAAAGTTTTAATGGCCGCCGTTCGTTTTCGTTCGGCTCCACTCGGCTTCCACCTGATTGGCCAACGTGCGCTGTCAATCACAGAACAATGAGAGAGGACGCTGATAGGCTAGTCCACTTTGTGGGCGACAACCGAAACGCCCATATAAGCTCTCAGGCCAGACCCAACTCCTGAAATAAAATACAAATGAGATTCCGGAGAGGGGGTTACCAGGCTAGCAGCTTCCTTCTCTTGTTGTAATGTAAAGTGATTGGACGTTGCTCTGGTCGTCCTGCAGGGAGACTCCAGCAGCTCAGACAAGCCAAAGAAACCTGAGAGCACCAGCACCTACAACTACAGAGTGGTGAAGGAGGTGGGTCAACGTAATGTCATGTTATCACACCATTACAGGTGAATGAGCCTTTACACAGCCTGTTAGAGTTACAGTAAATACTACTACCTCTCCTCTGTGTTAACCCATTAAGACCTCAGGTGATTCTTTAAAAAAATCTAAATCATAACATTTTTTGGAAAAAAATCTAAAAAAAATGTTTTCAAGATTTTTCAAAAATAGCAGATCTACAAGCTCATAGCGCGGCACTCGGTGCCGCGCTATGAGCTTGTATATCTGCTATTTTTGAATAGCCAAAGACATCTAAAGTGACACAGAAGCGTTCCTGGTATCAATGGGTTAAAGGCTGGGTGAATGAGCCTTTACACAGCCTGTTAGAGTTACAGTAAATACTACTACCTCTCCTCTGTGTTAAAGGCTGGGTGAATGAGCCTTTACACAGCCTGTTAGAGTTACAGTAAATACTACTACCTCTCCTCTGTGTTAAAGGCTGGGTGAATGAGCCTTTACACATCCTGTTAGAGATACAGTAAATACTACTACCTTTCCTCTGTTCAGATCCTGCTGCGTCTCAGCAGGCTGTGTGTCCAGGAAGGTCTGTCAGGCAGGAAGAGCAGGAAGCAGCAGCAGAGGTTGCTGAGGAACATGGGGGCTCACGCCGTGGTCCTGGAGCTGCTGCAGATCCCTTATGAGAAGGTAAGGAACATGATCCTGCAGATCCCTTATGAGGAGGTAAGGAACATGATCCTGTAGATCAGGGGTGGGCAACTTTGTAGATGGTGAGGGCCACTGAATTTCCACACTCACTCTGGGGGGCCGCATTGCAGGGATGCATGGACATTCATGGTTCTCTTGGGAATACAAAACATCACTGAGTTTCTGGTTGACATGCTGGTTTCACAACATGTGCTATCAGGTGCTATTACACTGTGTGTGTGTGTGTGTGTGTGTGTGTGTGTGTGTGTGTGTGTGTGTGTGTGTGTGTGTGTGTGTGTGTGTGTGTGTGTGTGTGTGTGTGTGTGTGTGTGTGTATGTGTGTGTGTGTGTATGTGTGTGTGTGTGTGTGTGTGTGTGTGTGTGTGTGTGTGTGTGTGTGTGTGTGTGCGCGCGCGCTATAAATTGATTGGTGTGATTAAAGTAAAGCGTCTTTGAGTATTTTGAAAAGCGCTCTATACATTTAAGATAATAATTATGATTAACTGTTGCACCCCTGATTAGAATGTTTTGATTTTATGTTTTTACTGATTGAATACTTTATTAGTCATAAATGTAAACAGCACGAGGTACAGTAAAAGCGAACAGCTAAAAGGATAACACTAACAAGTCCTGTGGACTAGTATTCACTGTGGTCCTACAGTATGAGGATTTGACTGTGTAGTTAGTATGTTGTGGACCATGGGGACACGTCTACATCCCTCTGTGTGTCCATGTCCAGGGTTACAGTTTATAATGTAGGCATTTAGCAGACACTCTTAGTTCAGAGAGACTAAATAAGCAAGGTAAACACGGTATAATACATCAAATGCATAGAAAAAGTCATCTAGGATCATAGTTAACCCTTTAAGACCTGAAGCCGATTCTACATGTCTCCTAAATCCCAACAGTTTTCTGAAAAACATATGTTTCTATATCATCAAAATATTTTGTTCCAGGGACCCCCCCAGAAGCAAAGATTTGAGTTAAAAATGTTCGCTTTAAAAATATATATATATTGAAAGATTTTCACACATTTTCACAAATTTTCAAAAATAGCAGATCTATAAGCTCGTAGCGCGGCACTCGGTGCCGCGCTATGAGCTTGTATATCTGCTATTTTTGAATAGCCCAAAGTGTAAAATAATGCTTTTTAGCTCAAATCTAAAAAGGACACAGTTCCAGGTCTTAATGGGTTAACCCAAGAACCTATCATCAGTCTAAACAGTAGAATATCTATAAAATAAATCTATAATCTGTACATTAGTTGGTTAGTGTAGTTAGTTTGTTGTGGACCGTAGGGACACGTCTACATCCCTCTGTCTGTCCATGTCCAGGTTAGTTAGTGTAGTTAGTTTGTTGTGGACAGTAGACTGTAGGTACACACTGTGGACTGTAATAATAATAATAATAATAATGCATTCTCAACGTGCTACAGGGTAAATAAATGGTAAATGGTGCATTTATATAGAGCTTTTATCCAAAGCGCTTTACATAGATTGTGCATTACATTCACACATTCACACACACATGTACACTCACATGTACACGCACACATTCACACAGACATTCACACACATTCACACACACATTCATACACCGATGGAGGAGGAAACCATGCAAGGCACCAATCTGCTCATCAGGAGCAATTTGTTGGTTCAGCGTCTTGCTCAAGGACACTTCAACACTAACTCTGGGGGAGCCCGGTATCGAACTGGGAACCAAAGCAAGCCGGTGTAAAAGCATGGTATAAAAACAGCACTAGACTGAAGGGTCACATTAAAACTAGGTGTAAAAACAGGCCAAAGACAAAGCAAACACAGGCCAAGGAAACATTAAGAAAACACTGTGTTAAAAAGGCAGGTTTTTAGTCCATTTCTAAAAGCATCAGTGGACTGTGGTGCTCTCAGGTGTTCGGGGAGGGTGTTCCTGTTGCTGTAGAGCAGAACCCTGTGGACCGTGGGGACACGTCTACATCTCTCTGTGTGTCCATCATGTCCATCATGTCTCCATCATGTCCATCATGTCTCCATCATGTCTCCATCATGTCCATCTTGTCCATCATGTCCATCATGTCCATCATGTCTCCAGGGTGAAGACGTGCGTATGCAGGACATCATGAAGCTGGCCCATCAGTTCCTGCAGAACTTCTGTGCAGGGAACCAGCAGAACCAGGCTCTGCTGCACAAACACATCAACCTGTTCCTCAACCCAGGGGTGAGCAGATATAATTATTATTACATCATCATTATATAGTGTCATGTTAGATGTCTTTGGACATTCAGACATACCAAGTGCCGCGCTATGAGCTTGTAGATCTGATATTTATGAGCTTGTAGATCTGCTATTTATGAGCTTGTAGATCTGCTATTTATGAGCTTGTAGATCTGCTATTTATGAGCTTGTAGATCTGCTTTTTTATCACGAACGTTTGAAAATCTTTGCTTCTGGTGAGGGTCCCTGGAACAACATATTTAGATATGGGGGGGGGTCCGAGGACAAATACAAATCATTTTGAGGGTCCTTGACTTGAAAAAAAGTTGGAGAACCACTGATATTATAACAACAGGTTTTTTTCAAAAACAATATGTTAGGATTTAGAAGACATTTGTAGAAACCCCCCAGAAGCAAAGATTTGAGTTACAAATGTTCGCTTTAAAAAACATATTTTCAAAGATTTACACACATTGTCACGATAAAAAATATATATAATTGCATATCTACAGTACAAGCTATACGCTTGTAGATCTGCTAATTTGAATAGCCCAAAGTATAAAATAATGTTTATAGCTAAAACATCTAAAATGACACAGTATGTGTTCCCTGTTTGAATGGGATAAGAATGTATTATTATGAGTATGATGATTATGATGATTATGATGATGAATATTATTATTATTATTATTATTATAGATCCTAGAGGCTGTCAATATGAGCACATCTTCATGAATAACTTATTATTATTATTAATAATATTTAATATTATTATTATTATTATTATTATTATTATAGATCCTGGAGGCGGTGACCATGCAGCACATCTTCATGAATAACTTCCAGCTGTGCAGTGAGATCAATGAGCGTGTGGTCCAGCACTTTGTCCACTGCATCGAGACGCACGGACGCAACGTCCAGTACCTCAAGTTCCTCCAGACCATCGTCAAGGCCGAGAACAAGTTCATCAAGAAGTGTCAGGACATCGTCATGGCCGAGGTGACACACACACACCTCACACTTTAGCATTTAAAGTATTAAAGTGCATGTTTTACATACATGTGGGTAAGGTGCAGCAGCAGGGCGAAGGGATGGTTTATGTTTAACAACCCATTAAGACCTGAAGAAGCATCTGTGTCATTTTTTAGATTTGAGCTAAAAAAGCATTATTTTACACTTTGGCTATTCAAAAATAGCAGATCTACAAGCTCATAGCGCGGCACCGAGTGCCGCGCTATGAGCTTGTAGATCTGCTATTTTTTGAGAAATCGAGAAAATGTGTGCAAATTAATATATTTATATTATTTTTTAAAGCGAACATTTTTAACTCAAATCTTTGCTTCTGGGGGGTTCCCCTGGAACAACATATTTTGAGATGGGGGTCCGCAGCCTAATACATATCATTTTGGGGGGGTTGACATGAAAAAGGTTGAAAACCACTGATATAGAAACATAGGTTTTTCAGAAAACTGTTGGGATTTAGAAGACTCCCTCCGTCTCTCACTCCATCCCTCCCTCCGTCTCTCACTCCATCCCTCCGTCTCTCACTCCATCCCTCCGTCTCTCACTCCCTCCCTCCGTCTCTCACTTCCCTCCCTCCGTCTCTCACTCCCTCCCTCCGTCTCTCACTCCCTCCCTCCGTCTCTCACTCCCTCCCCCCTTCATTCCCTCCCTCAGCTCGAAAGCTTGGAGGTTGTAGATCTGCTACTTTTGCTATTTTGTTATTTGAATGGTGAACAGTAACAGTTTTAGATGAGGTTTCCACCGGACAGAGACAATATGATATAACAAAACAACCTGGGAACCCATTCTGTAAAAAATGTTTGTTTTTGCCTCTGGGGGGGGGGCACCACCTCCTTTTCTGTGTAGAAACAGGAACTTGGTTTGTCTCCTCCCCTTTCTTAGTCCACTTCCTCCCGGGTACTCCCGGATGTGTATTCCTACTAACAAGGCGGAGGTGCTGACAGCATCAGCTGTTATAGTAGAATCTATCTTGAGAGATGTATTTAACACAATCGTTAAGGCCACGTGGTTCCTCTTGTCTCCTCATCCGTCCAGCTGGTGAACGCGGGCGAGGACGTGCTGGTGTTCTACAACGACCGCGCCTCCTTCCAGACGCTGGTGCAGATGATGCGTTCGGAGCGCGACCGCATGGACGAGAACAGCCCTCTGATGTACCACATACACCTGGTGGAGCTGCTGGCCGTCTGCACCGAGGGCAAGAACGTCTACACCGAGATCAAGTGCAACTCTCTGCTCCCTCTGGACGACATCGTCCGAGTGGTCACCCACGAGGACTGCATCCCCGAGGTGAGACGTTTACTTTGTCCTTTTTAACACATTCAATTAGGGAACGCATCTCTGTCATTTTTAAGATGTCTTTGCGCTATTCAACAATAGCAGATATACAAGCTCATCATAACCTTGTAGATCTGCATTTTTTGTCTTAATCGTGGAAATGTGTGCAAATCTTTGAATGTATATTTGTTAAAGCGAATGTTTTGTTCCAGCCCCCCCCCCCCCCAGAAGCAAAGACTTCAGTTAAAAATGTTGTTTCAAAGTATTCCAAGATGATGACGACACGCTCATAGCGCGACACTCGTTGGCAGCTTGTAGATCTGCTATTTTTGAATACTCAATATCCAAAGAAGTCTGAAATGACACAGATGTGATTGAATGGGAGATAATAGAATCACCACAAGGGGATCAGAGAATGGCAGCTAGACTGTCTACAGATCTACAAGCTTGCGAGTTTGTTAGGCATGCAGCGAATTTATCGTAAATCGATTAAACTCGATTCAAACTGGTGACAGTTTAAGGGTTAGGGTATCGATTTATAAAAAAAGGTATTGCGATGCAAACAGCAGAGGGCGCAATCAAAACAAAGAAGAACATACAGGATTTTTTAAAGGGAATTGATTAAAAAAAAAAGAGTTTTCAGTCATTTTCTACTGTATTGAAAAGAGGATAAGAGAAAGCACAGTATTGTAAAATAAAATATATATATATATATATATATATATATATATATATATATATATATATATATATATATATATACTGTAAGAGAAAAAAAAATGGTAATTTGTCAGGAAAATAATTTTGGTTTAAAAAAAACATGAAAAATCCTATCGTGATTCGTATCGTATGGTGAGTTGAGTGAAGCGTTGCATGAGTCTGTAGATGTGATATTTCCACAGTGTTTCTGAGCTTTTTGAATCTCGCCCCTGACTACCCCATATTAACTCTTTGACTGCCAGAGTATTTTCATAAAGTACTCCCCCAGTGCCAGCGATTTGCGTGTTTTTTAATTTTTTAATTTTGTCATTTTTCATTCAAATAAATTCTCTGACTGCAATTTTAAACTCATAGTACAATTCTACCACTAGAGAGCAGTAGATAGACAGCTTGATCACCCTGCTGACCCCCCCCCCCCCCATGACACAAACAGTCATTACGTCATGAACCGGATGTGACGTTTTCGACAATCCCTGATCGGCCTAAAAACGATGTGATACACGACTACGATGACTGATCGTCACCCAGACCAATGAAAATAGAAGAGGAGGTCTCCGTTAGTCTTTTACACCGTGTGAAAAAACGCGTGTTTCCCTATTCTGGCCGAAAATGACAGAGGAAAAAAAAATTGACCCGGAAATGAAATCTGCGTTCTGCATCCGGTTCAGGGTGAGTCTCAAGGAATCAGGAAGCCAAAATGATAATGAAAAATAAACAGATTAGCGCGATCAGAGATTAAACAATGAACGCGCGTCCAACGCGTCTAACGCGTCGACGGCCAACTGGACAAACTAGCAATTGACGCGTTATCGAGTCAACGGCATTCAAAGAGTTAATGTGGTCGTTTCAGACGGGGAGTGGCTGGACTCGCCTTCATGTACAATGAGAGGCGGGCGATTATTTGGCACGCTGATCCGAGCGAGAACTGCGTCCACCACTCCCCGTCTGAAACGACCCTAAAACTAGTAAAACATAAAAAAAAAAAGCCTAAACTAGCAAATCCGCTTGAAATAAAAAATCTAAAACTAGTGAAACATGTAAATTATAAGGACCTTCGGCTCAGACCAGGAAGAACTGAACGCATGTCGTGACCTTTGACCTTGTCCCCCTGCAGGTGAAGATCGCCTACATCAACTTCCTGAACCACTGCTACGTGGACACAGAGGTGGAGATGAAGGAGATCTACACCTCCAACCACATGTGGAAGCTCTTTGAGAACTTCCTGGTGGACATCTGCAGGGTGAGGCTGGAATACAGAGCTTCTTCATCAGAATGCATGGGCGTTACATCGGTGCCGTGACCAGGACCGGGTTTCTCCGTGTGGGGGCATGGCGAGAGAGTATGTTTTACCCCCTGTCCGTCCGTCCATCCGTGTGTGTGTGTGTGTGTGTGTGTGTGTGTGTGTGTGTGTGTGTGTGTGTGTGTGTGTGTGTGTGTGTGTGTGTGTGTGTGTGTGTGTGTGTGTGTGTGTGTGTGTGTGTGTGTGTGTGTGTGTCCTGTCCGTGTGCTACCAGATAATCTCCGGCACCGTTGGCCCGCTCGCTGCGAAACTGTGCACACCCACTCCCTGGATACCAATTCAGAACCTCTGCCTCAAGTTTTTCACATGGGCCTGTTATAGCGCCACCAAAAGGCCACCATTTGTGCAAAAAACATTTTTTACATTACTCCTACAGATTTTATCCAAACGTCATGCAAATCGGTTCACAGTATCTCTATAGTCATGTGATCAACACGGATCTGTCCGATTTCCCATATTCCATCCTGATTGGCTAAGGTTGGCTTCCAAAGTTTGCAGGATTGGTCCGTTTTGAACAAAATTCCTCAAATCATGAACGCAGCTTGTGATTTCCGTGAAATTTCACACGCTCATTCCCACTAGGCCGAGGAAGAAATGCCACCCTTTTCACATTGGCCTGTTATAGCGCTTTTTCTAGTTGAAAATGTTTTTACAAAAAAATGTTTTTAAATCCAGGCATAGGCATTAGGGGGGTAAAGCGGTGCACACAGATAGAGCCCATTATATGAACATGAGATGTTTCTGCCCGACAGCAACAATATGTCTTGTTAATGCAGGTGTGCAACAACACCAGTGACCGTAAACACGCTGACATCATCCTGGAGCGCTACGTCACAGAGACCGTCATGAGCATCGTCACCACCTTCTTCAGCTCACCTTTCTCTGACCAGAGCACCAGCCTGCAGGTAAACCCACTGACCACTGAACCACTGACCACTTAACCACTGAACCACTGACCACTGACCACTGACCACTGACCACTGACCACTTAACCACGACCACTTAATAAACAGAAAATACATTTTCAGGTGGGTGGCAACATTTCAGCCAATCAGGAGAGGGTACCCATTTATTGGCTTACAATGTATAATGTTCCATTCCCGTTGTGTGTCTGCTCATTCCTTTGTGTCATCACTTCCAGTGTCACGTTTTAATCTCTATCCTGTCTGAGATCTCTATCCTGATTGGATAACATTGGTAACCCGACCTGAAAATGCTTGTTTTGTTAAATTAGGGAGACATGGAGACTTGGTGTTACTGAGCAAACACTCTATAGCAACGATTACTATCAGTATATACAGCTATTTAACATGTATTTAACCAAATACAATCACTTGCCCTACCTCTAACACACACTCCCTCAAACCAGAGGCCACAGTGTTATATCACAGCCCTGGAGGTTTAGTAATAGGCTCCACAAATAGATACCTAGTTATAGAAGCTATAAAACCATAGCCTGACATATTTACTGCTTATTAATGAACGTGGGAGACGGAGGGGTCAGAGCGGGAGGAGTGGGACATGGAGAGGGGAGGGGTCAGAGCGGGAGGAGTGGGACATGGAGAGGGGAGGGGTCAGGGAGGAAGGGGTGGGACACCATGTTATCCTCTCCTCAGGACCGCATGCTCATCACACCAATGCTCCATCACACAAACGGTGCTGTGTGCCAAAAATAGCAGATCTACAAGTTGACACATTGCCTTGCAGGTCTGCTATGTTTGTTGTTAACCCATTAAGACCGGGAACGCATCTGTGTCATTTTAGATTTGAACCATTTTAACCATTAGCTTATACTTTGGCTATAGCAGATATACACATGTCTTCTAAATCAGGGGTTCTCAAACTTTTTTGGCCCAGGTACCCCTTGGAGGGGAGAATTTTTAGTACCGATAAGCATATACTTACAACCACATGTGTACATTTAGATGCCATTGGAACTATTTGTATTCAAAATGTTTCAATCAAAATCATTCAGACCCATTTCATAGTCATAAACAGAAACCACTACTACTATATGCATCATGTGCCGATAGTAATTTTATTCAAATTGCTTTTGTGCAAAATTTGACGGCACACTTTTCAAGTAACTGATCTTAATGGTTCAGAATTCAGAAAATGAACACTTCTGTAGTCCTAATGAAAACAGACATGTAAAATGACCAGTCTAAAGGTGACTTTTAGTAGGCGCTTCAATTTTTAAATAATAAACTTATTGTAAGGATAAGGGATTTTCGCCATTGACTTTTTTGCCACTATCCGATATTCCGATATTGTCTCTCTCTCCTCTTAATTTCCGATTCCGATATCAACCGATATAGATATATGCGGTATATTTTCACCGTCCAAAAGTCAACTAATTGTCAGGTACAACATCACATATCTAATCAAATAAAATCAAAGCTATAATATCAATATAATATCTATTACGTCTACTATAATATAGTGATGGTTTCAATTAAATTAGTCCCGGGACTCACTGGTGGTCGTTTCAATGAGTCCCACTAATGTTAGATTAGATGTTGGCCTATTTGACAGAGTAGAAGCATAATTGCTTTGATGCCTATAACATTAACGAGCGTCAGCTGGACACAGACACACACACCTGCCCTCTGCAGAAAGTGACTGGGGTCTGTCTCATTTCTCAGCAAAAGCCCTTGAATATGATGGAATATGATTAAGGATTACTGTGATTATGGTAAGCTCACATTTCATATCACAAAATATAATAGTAATATGTAAAAACTTTCTTTTTACTTTTTAATACAAAAAATATATATGATCTGAATTATTTCGCGGACCCCCTGGCTATGCGTCGCGGACCTCACTTTGAGAACCGTGGTTCTAAATCCTAACAGTTTTTTGGAAAAAACGTATGTTGCTATAATCAGTGGTTCTCAAACTTTTTCATGTCAAGGACCCCCAAAATATCTGTTTGGCCATGGACCCCCATCTCAAAATATGTTGTTTAAGGGACCCCCAGAAGCAAAGATTTGACATAAAAATGTGTGTGTGTGTATATATTTATATATATATATATATATATATATATATATATATATATATATATATATATATATAATTATTTATTTATTTTTATTTTTTAAAGATTTGCAGACATTTCCATTATTCTGTTTTCACAAAATAGCAGATCTCCAAGCTCATGAGCTTGGAGATCTGCTATTTTTGATTAGGCAAAGAAATTACACAGATGTCTGTCCGGATTGAATGAGTTAATGCAGGTCTGCTATATCTGGGGTTTTCAAAGTTGTCAGACAGTAGCTGAGACCCTGAGTAACCCCCCCCCACACACACACATTTAGTTTCAGTCTTAGTTGTAGTATTCAGGCTTTATGAGCAAAGCCTTGATTTATATTTTAGCTGAAACAAACACATTCTATTTAGTTTCTGTTAGTTTCAGTTTTAGTTTTGCTTTCTTTCTATCTTTCTTTTAGTTTTAGTTTTAGTCAACTATAATAACCGTGTCTCGTGGCCATAAACAGAATGTTGATGGTGTTATTCCGTAAAGAGGAGGCGATAAGATCTACTGTATAAACATAATGGTAGTACTTCATACCAGCCTGGACTCTGTCACTGTTTACTTTTCTCTGCCAACAAACAAGTGCTTCTAAAAATAAAGCTGCTTCCTGTGAATGAATGAGAGTAATGTGTCATTTACTGGCAGCGTCACCAGGAAAGGCATGTCCGCTCTTTTTGCACGAGTTCCTGCAAACCTGGTCGTCCAGCTTCTAGAAATGATTGAATGAGACAGAATGAAGACGTACTGCATGGTATAGCTTCACGTTGTGATAGTTGTCAGAATATCCTGTTTATCTTTTCACAAAGAGGGCCGTTTGTGGACGCGTGCTGCCTGCCTGCGCTCATGAGCTGTTTGTTAACCCATTGAGACCTTTGGACGCATCTGTTTCACTTTTTTTATTTGAGCTAAAAAGCATTATTTTACACTTTGGCTATTCAAAAATAGCAGATCTACAAGCTCATAGCGCGGCACCGAGTGCCGCGCTATGAGCTTGTAGATCTGCAATTTTTGAAAAATCATGAAAATGTGTGCAAATCCTTGAATATAATATTCTTTTAAAGCAAACATTAACTCAAATCTTTGCTTCTGGGGGGTCCCTGGAACAACACATTTTGAGATGGGGGTCCGCGGCCAAATTCATATTATGTTGGGGGTCCTTGACATGATAAAGTTTGAAAACCACTGATATAGAAACACAGGTTTTTCAGAAAACCGATTTAGAAGACATTTTGCAGAATTGGAAACTCAGGCCTCAATGGGTTAAGTCACACGATACAACATGCAGGGATATTTAATATATTTACTTTTAAATGTAATTTTAATGACATTCTTGCCTCCTCCGGTGACATGAATGTCTCCCACATGCATGTACTGTATAAATGTACAGTATGTGTCATTGTAGACTTCTCTGTCATGTGTTCTTATATTCTATATAGTAATATACAGTATGTGTCATTGTAGACTTCTCTGTCATGTGTTCTTATATTCTATATAGTAATATACAGTATGTGTCATTGTAGACTTCTCTGTCATGTGTTCTTATATTCTATATAGTAATATACAGTATGTGTCATTGTAGACTTCTCTGTCATGTGTTCTTATATTCTATATAGTAATATACAGTATGTGTCATTGTAGACTTCTCTGTCATGTGTTCTTATATTCTATATAGTAATATACAGTATGTGTCATTGTAGACTTCTCTGTCATGTGTTCTTATATTCTATATAGTAATATACAGTATGTGTCATTGTAGACTTCTCTGTCATGTGTTCTTATATTCTATATAGTAATATACAGTATGTGTCATTGTAGACTTCTCTGTCATGTGTTCTTATATTCTATATAGTAATATACAGTATGTGTCATTGTAGACTTCTCTGTCATGTGTTCTTATATTCTATATAGTAATATACAGTATGTGTCATTGTAGACTTCTCTGTCATGTGTTCTTATATTCTATATAGTAATATACAGTATGTGTCATTGTAGACTTCTCTGTCATGTGTTCTTATATTCTATATAGTAATATACAGTATGTGTCATTGTAGACTTCTCTGTCATGTGTTCTTATATTCTATATAGTAATATACAGTATGTGTCATTGTAGACTTCTCTGTCATGTGTTCTGTCATTATATATAGTAATATACAGTATGTGTCATTGTAGACTTCTCTGTCATGTGTTCTTATATTCTATATAGTAATATACAGTATGTGTCATTGTAGACTTCTCTGTCATGTGTTCTTATATTCTATATAGTAATATACAGTATGTGTCATTGTAGACTTCTCTGTCATGTGTTCTTATATTCTATATAGTAATATACAGTATGTGTCATTGTAGACTTCTCTGTCATGTGTTCTGTCATTCTATATAGTAATATACAGTATGTGTCATTGTAGACCTCTCTGTCATGTGTTCTGTCATTATATATAGTAATATACAGTATGTGTCATTGTAGACCTCTCTGTCATGTGTTCTGTCATTCCGTACTGTAGGCTGTGATTGGGAAAGTGATGGTGATGTATATAGTAAGTTTATATTCCAGAGAGGAGTGCACATGATTGGGTGTTATACACAGTCGTGTTGGATGAAGGGGAAATGTATTTATTTATGCATTATGAATGCATGCTGAAGTATTAATGTGACGTGTATCATGTTAATGAGAGAGTTGTCTCACACTGGGTGAACATGTGTGTGTATGTTATGGACATTCATGGTTCTCTTGGGAATACAAAACATCACTGAGTTTCTGGTTGACATGCTGGTTTCACTCCATGGTGTGTGTGTGTGTGTGTGTGTGTGTGTGTGTGTGTGTGTGTGTGTGTGTGTGTGTGTGTGTGTGTGTGTGTGTGTGTGTGTGTGTGTGTGTGTGTGTGTGTGTGTGTGTGTGTGTGTGTGAGTGATACTGAATTGCATGTGGGTGTATTATGTTGAATTATGCTTTGTCATATGATGGTCGCTCGCCGAAAATAGTCGATCTACAAGCTCAGCTAGTTTAGGCAGAAGGACACCTTGAATACTTTCAAGGCCGTGGATAATGATGATAATCTGTGTTTTACAACTATAGACACATTTAATAACGTATTGTATTACTTTACTATCTTCTTGTCCATCTCTCTCAGACCAGACAGCCAGTGTGTAATATAACTTATTACTCGGCTTGGTTGAATGCTTGATTCTGATTGGTCAATCGTTGAATTCAGCGGTGTGTTATTGAATAATGACCAATGAGCTCAATAACAGACCTCTGTCTAATCAAAGACTCAGAACACCTGCTGCTCTGCTTGATTTTATGCTGTATCCAACATGTAGCCATGTAAACAAACCAGCCTGATCTCCAATAATGTAGTATACATTGCATAGCGGATCCAGTGCACGTCATTCCGTGCATAGTCGCCTAGAAACCCAGAAAATCCGTGCATATGTACGACGAGTCCCACGGTGGGCGTAACCGGTTGCAACCCGGAAAAACCCGGAAGCAGATCAGTCCCCACAACAACATTTACGATGTTGTGCCTATCGGTACATAACTCAAACGGTGCTGAGTAGGCTCAAGGGAACGTCACAACGTTCGGGACGGCAACTCGCTCGCTTTTAGCTCGCTCGGTGGTCCCTCACGTGGCTCCAGTTCCCTTGAGACTGTGCGCCTCCGACATGGTTTAGTCACAATGCGGGCGGCTATGCACTGATTTTCAGGTTTTCCAGTTGGCTATGCACGAAATGACACTCAGTGCAATGTATACTAAATTATTGGAGATCGGGTTGAAACAAACACACCATGTCATTTACAACTAAACGTTGCTCTCAACAATGTTTTTGAAAACATTTGAAGAGAGAAATAGACGATGCAATGACCAAACATGTTTTCTGTTTTTTCTTATTATTATTGTTTGATCAACACTTCCTTGTTTTCTGAGGTGATTGTGTTGCCCTGGCCTGGACGGACGGCCAGCTCAACACGGTCGTGTTGTTTTCCTAGGCGACCGTGTCCGCCCAGCGCAACACTTATGGAATACTTCCATTGCCGTGAGCAAGGAAATACTTTGTTTTGTTGTTACATTTGGGTCAATGTATTAATGTATTTATTAAGTAGCCGTATAATAAGCGGGATAATGTACGGCTCGCCGGTCGTTGTTTAGAAATAAATAACCCCCTTCAGGATCAATAGACACCTCGGCTTCACCTCAGCATTTAATCATCCTGTCGGGGGTTATTTCTCAACAACGACCGGCGCGCCGTACATTATCCCTTGCATATTATGTATCATATTATGGTCCATCTCTCTCAGACCAGACAGTGTATAATATAACATATTATGTATGATCTTCTCCTCCATCTCTCTCAGACCAGACAGTGTATAATATAACATATTATGTATGATCTTCTCCTCCATCTCTCTCAGACCAGACAGCCAGTGTTCGTCCAGCTCCTCCAGGCAGTGTTCAGGGTGTATCACTGTACCTGGCTGGTTCCCGTCCAGAAGGGCTTCGTAGAGAGCTGTATCAAAGTGCTCTCTGATGTCGGTAAGACTCTGAAACACTCACAGCAACACCTGCCTCACCTGTTCCTCTCCGTTAAGACGCTGAAACACTCACAGCAACACCTGCCTCACTGTTCTCCGTTAAACTCCCACCACGTTTCACACACTAACGATCAGAACAGAAAAGCACAAAGTGTCGTCGCGTTCTCACTTTTTATTCTGCGTTTACACGGAGACGCTAAAGTGATTGAAAACACTGTAGTGTGCATGCCAGGTGGCTAGGTGAAAAAGATTTGAGTTAAAAATGTTGGCTTGAAAAATATATTCAAAGATTTGCACAAATTTTCACGATTTCTAAAAAATAGCAGATCTACAAACTCGTATCACGGCACTCGCTACGAAATGTATAGATTCCTGGACAACCGCTGATCTGACCGACTTCCCGCTCGGCGCTGCGCTCCCTCAGGCTCTCAGAGACATACACGCCAAGTTGGAGGTCAATCGGGCATACGGTTCTCACTAAATTAGATGGCTGTTCTTGTATACAGTCTATATAGTGTGTATATGTGACCAAATTTGACTGGGTGACAGTCATCTTGCATTTTTTCATGTCATATGAAAGCAGGGAATCATAGAAAAATAATGATATATTGGTTAATAAGATTGAGTGAATAGTTTTGAAACTACAGTTTATAGAACTGAAGTCAAGTTAAAACTTTTCAGTAGAGAAAAGACCAGTTGACACTGCTCCCTGCTGGAACCGGCTGGTTCCAGTGACCAGGAGGGCTTAACTAAGATACCTTTTCACAACAGTTTTAACAAAATATGATTGTTTATACATCTTTAGTTGACATTCTCATTAGACACAAGCCAACAGACTAGTGATCAAAAAAATAGCGGATTTTACCGCAATTTTGCGATGTTTGGATGGAAACTGAGGATTTTGTAAGCACATGCTAGCTCTAACCTTATGTTTAATGCATGTTTATGCATTTATTTCATATTTACATGTCGATTTAAGCTCTGAAATGTCTGTCAGACATACTCTGGTATGTGAAGAGTCTAACTGGGCCATAAACTCATTTTGTGTAAAAAAAAAAAAAAGTTTTTCTCCTTTCCTGAACAATGGGCACCAGCGAGATGACTGTCCTCCAGTCAAAAATGGTCATATATAGACATAAATTAGATGGATGTGTACAGTGCCAGTGATATAATGTGTGTGTGTGTGGGTCAGCTAAGGGCAGGGCCATAGCCATCCCGGTGGATCTGGACAACCAGGTAAACAGCCTGTTTGTGAAGTCCAACAACATCGTCCAGAAGACCGCCCTGAGCTGGAGGCTGACCGCACGAAACGCCGCGCGCCGAGACTCTGTGATGACCACTTCACGAGACTACAGGAATATCATCGAGAGACTGCAGGTCTGTCTGTCTGTCTGTCTGTCTGTCTGTCTGTCTCTCTGTCTCTCTGTCTGTCTGTCTGTCTGTCTGTCTGTCTGTCTGTCTGTCTGTCTGTCTGTGTCTGTCTGTCTCCATGTTCCTTTTGAGTTTCAAGGACCCCCATTTTGATATGAACAACACAAACCCCCCATTTGATATTTGATATTTTATACTGTCAAGTCATCAGTGTTAATGTAACTCTGGACGCTTTCGGGTCCATTTGGTTCCATTTGTACACAGTTATTATAGTTTTTTGTATTTTTCAGCGTTTTTAATTTAATTTATTTGTTTTCAGTTTGGGGACTACTGCAGGTTTGCTTCTTTCGGTTTCCTTCTTTTATCGTTTAAAAAATGTTTTGGTATTTTACAATAGTTTAAAATAAGCACATTGAAGCCACACCTGTACTTCAATGGATTGATTGATTGATTGATTGATTGAATACTTTGTTTGTCAGAGATGTAAAACAGCACGAGGGGTACAGTCATACATTAAAGCAGGGGTCTTCAACCTTTTCAGGCCAAGGACCCCCTAACTGAGAGAGAGATGAAGCAGGGACCCCCACTATATATTACTTAAAATTGTGTTGCAGATTAAAGCTTTTCATAGATGTTGGATTCATGTTAATGTGTATTTTCAGACATTTAACCACTTAAACCGTCAATACTTAGTAAACTTTCACTCTGTACTTGGTCTGCTCTTTTCCCCCTCTTTGCCGAAAATAGCAGATCTACAAGCAAGCTTGTAGATCTGCTATTTTCGGCTAAAGTTGTCCTTAGAATAGGGATGCTATAGGGTTCAAGTGGTTAATGTAAAAAACAATGATCTTATCACACAGAGATTTGGTGGACCCCCTGTAGCAACTCTGAGGACCCCCTAGGGGTCCCGGACCCCCTGTTGAAGACCCCTGCATTAAAGGGATAGCTCAAAATGACCTTTTTTCAATGGATTAGTCACCTCATGGAGACTTGAATTCATGGATATTATTTGGGGTTTTTTCGCATTCCTAAGACAAATAATTTGATGACCAGCAAGCGGTTCCGGTAGGAGACACAAATGAGACTCTTTGTGTCTCTTACCGGAACCGCTGCCGGTCATCAAATTATTGTCTTATGAATGTGAAAAAAATAATAATAATATCCATGAATTCAAGAATATATATATATTTTTTAATTCCGTACTTTTACTAGTAACAGAGTATTTCTATATTGCAGTATTGATGCTTTTACTTAAGTAAAACAACGGGAGTGCTTGTTCCACCCTCTGGTCTGTAGGACATCGTGTCTGCTCTGGAGGACCGCCTGCGTCCGTTGGTCCAGGCTGAGCTGTCCGTCCTGGTGGACGTCCTGCATCGTCCAGAGCTCCTCTTCCCCGAGAACACCGACTCACGCAGGAAGTGTGAGAGCGGAGGCTTCATCTGCAAGTGAGCCATAACACGCCTTTCTTTAAAGCTGTACAGTGCAAATTTAGAAAAAACAATTTTTTAGCAGCCTCTCCTGGTCATTACCGTCACTGCAGGCCGTTCGTTTATTACTGCGTTACCCAGAATTCCATTTGTTTTCACCGGAAGACGGAAGCGTTTCAAAAAGCGTGAGATTCTTTTTTGTTAATAGCGCGGTAGTTCCTGGCCAAACAGGAAACCGGTGCAGTAGTTCCTGGCCAAACAGGAAACCGGTGCATTTCCGCTTCCATTTTCCGGCCAGATGACGTCATTTTTGCGGGAAGGTCAACCCCGACAGCGTTCAATAGAAAATATATATAAATAAAAGGCTTTCGGGGGTGAAATTCATGGAGTGGGTGTTGTGAAACATGCGACCAAGGTGGCGCTTCGCGACACGTTTACAGCTTGTAGATCTGCTACTGTTGCTATTTTTTAATTTGAATGCTGAAAAGTAACAGTTGTGGAACACATGAGGTTTCCATCCGACAGAGACCATATATACTTCCGTTGTACGATGACGATGTTGTGGCACAAAAACGTTGCTGATCTACAAGCTCACAGCATGCATGTCAGAGCAAACCAAACCAAGCCATGAGGTCAAAGGGAATTGTGTGTGGACCTCTGAGACAGGATTGTATGGAGGGGAGGCACACATCTGGGGAAGGTTTACCACAACACTTTCCACAGCATTGAAGGTCCCAACTAACACATTGATCTCTATCATTCATACATGCAAGAAGTCTGGAACCACCAGGACTCTTCCTAGAGCTGGTCACCTGACCAATCAGAGTAGACGTGAACATTACGCCGGAAGTATTTTAAAGTGAAAATCCCCATGAAGTATTGTATCATTAATACAAAATAAAATATAGAAAAAAAGACGTATTTTATCATTTGCTGCACGATATAATTTACCATTTAACGATAATAATAAATAAATGAATAATGTGTGTGTGTGTGTGTGTGTGTGTGTGTGTGTGTGTGTGTGTGTGTGTGTGTGTGTGTGTGTGTGTGTGTGTGTGTGTGTGTGTGTGTGTGTGTGTGTGTGTGTGTGTGTGTGTGTGTGTGTGTGCGTGCGTGCGTGCGTGCGTGCGTGTGTGTGTGTGCAGGCTGATCAAACACACCAAGCAGCTTCTAGAAGAGAACGAGGAGAGGTTGTGCATCAAGGTTCTTCAGACTCTGAGGGAGATGATGACCAAAGACAGAGGCTATGGAGAGAAGGTAGATCTCTACAGCATTACACCCATAAATATTCTGAAAATAGCAGATCTACAAGCTCTGTGAACGTGTAGATCTGCTATTTTCACATTCATTTGTTTTGCCTCTATTATTTCACAATTTTACCAATGTTATGTTTCATTTTAGAGCTATTAAAAAGGTCTTAAAAGTCCTAAAAAGTCACTTAAATGTGCAGACACCCTGTATGTATACACTTGGTGTGTTTACTGTTGAGTGAGAAAACAATGTTGCACATGAATCCATTCAGACCAGGAAACCCTATCTGTGTGATTTTAAGATTTATTTGGCTATTCAAAAATCAGCAGATCTACAAGCTCATAATGTGGCACCAAGTGTCAAGCTATGAGCTTGTAGATCTGCATTTGTTTTTGTTGGAAAAATTGTGTAAAATTCATGCAAATCTTTGAATATATATTATGTTTTAAAGTGAACATTTTTAACTCCGATCTGTACTTCTGGGGGGGTCCCTGGAACAACATACTTAGAGATGGGGGGGTCCGCAGCCAAATACATATAATTTTGGGGGTCCTTGACATGGAAAAGTTGGAGCACCACTGATATAGAAACATACTGTTAGGATTTAGACATTTTTTTTTAGATATATATTAAAGATTTGCAAAGAATGTTCAAGATTTTTCAAAAATAGCAGATCTACAAGCTCATAGTGCGGCACAAAGAAATCTAAAATGACACAGATGTGTTTCCCTGGATTGAATGGGTTAAGCTAATCATCTGGAGGCATTACAGGGCAGAACCTCAAACCTCAATCTGTTCCTAATTATTTATTTTTGTTTTCTTAAAGCAACCGTTTGTCTTTGTGAGGATATGCAGGACCTTACTGTCCTCACACTGCCTCTGTGTCTGAAATGATACTGTACACACACACACACACACACACACACACACACACACACACACACACACACACACACACACTATGTGTGTGTGTAGTGTAGTGTACATATAAATAATGCTGGTGGCCCTGGATGACCCGTTTATGAAAAGCATTCCTGGCTCCTCATGCGTCCTCCTGGCTTCAGTCCAGATGCTTTCATACAGCTGTAGGTTCAGACCAGGCTATAACGTCTCTGCTACACGTTTATGTAACTGTGGGTCACACCAGGCCATGTCTCCATTCATAGTAGTGTAGGTCACACCAGGCCATGTCTCCATTCATAGTAGTGTAGGTCACACCAGGCCATGTCTCCATTCATAGTAGTGTAGGTTATTCCAGGCTCCATGTGTCTGGTACACATTTTATATAAGTGTAGGTCATTCCAGGATATACTGCATGTCTTCATTCATATTAGTGTAGGGTTATTCCAGGCTCCATGTCTCTGCTACACGTTCACATCCTGTGTTCACATAACTGTTCTTTGTAACTGAGGTCACACCAGGCCATGGTACCGTGCTATACCTTACGCTGAGTTCACACAGGCAGAGACACAACATACAAAGCTATACGGCACGTGTGTAGCTTTGTGTTTTTGCAGCTGAAGTTGAAACCAGCTCAGCTTGTTTGTAGTTTTTTTTGTAGCAGCAGCTTCATGGATGTGTCTTTATCTTCATGTTAGCTTCCATTGAAACAGAACGTTAGCCTGTATCTTAGGGGTGTGCCGATATATCGTCCCACGATATATCGCGATACGTTTTCGTGACGATATGTATCGTTTTGGGAGAAAAAAAATATCGTTTAAAAAAATATATATATATATATTTTTTTTACAATCATTATAATCGGATTGAAAACGGCTATTGTAGCTGAAAAGCTACAAGTTTGCATGTCTGAATAATGCAAAAACAGAATTATTTGTTTGCATTTTCTTTTTTTCTCCTCCATATATTTTCATAATAAAAAAAGTGCGTATCGTATCGTATCGATATCGTATCGAAGTTGTGAGCCAAATATCGTATCGTATCGTTTGGTGAAATTAGTGTATCGGCACACCCCTACTGTATCGTTGTGTCTGCCTGTGTGAACGCAGATTAACACCCAGTGCTTCTCAGACTTCTGTCATGTCAAGGACCAGGAGGACCCCCATCTGAACATGTTTTGTTCCAGGGAGAATACCAATACATATTCACATTTTTTCACCAACATTTTTTTTTTTGATGGGGGTCCGCGGTCAAATAGATATTCATTTGGGGGTCCCTGGCACAAAACATTTTCAGATGGGGGGGGTGCGGCCAAATATTTGGGGGGGGGGGTCCTTGACTTGAAAAAGTGTTAAGAACCACTAGCTGTGCTTAATAACTATACTAATAACAATGCTAGCCCCCCCCTTAGGGGTGGTCCCCCGGACCCCCTGTTGATGACCCTTATGTTGTAGTAGACTGTGAAGAGGTCTTTGAACTCTAACCCTTCTAACACCCTCCCCCCCCTCCTCTTGTGTTTCAGCTCAGAGCGTTTGATGATGAGTTGGATTTGCCTAAGGTTCTCCTTCCTCTAACTCCTCCTCTTCCTGTCCTCTAACTCCTCCTCTTCCTCTCCTCTAACTCCTCCTCTTCCTCTTCCTCTAACTCCTCCTCTTCCTCTCCTGTCTGTATGTGTTGTGTTTAAACCCCGCCCCCATTTATAGTCCGTCGTATGACGTTTGCCGCACGTCTAAAATAGCAGATCTACAAGTTCTTAGATCTACAAGCTCTTAGATCTATAAGCTCTTAGATCTACAAGCTCTTAGATTGTCTGTTTTTTGACATGCCACGCCGTCATACAACGGAGTGTGTGTGTGTGTGTGTGTGTGTGTGTGTGTGTGTGTGTGTGTGTGTGTGTGTGTGTGTGTGTGTGTGTGTGTGTGTACGGTGCGTACATGTGTGGGTTTGGCAGGGGTATTTGAGGTACTGTTTGTGTGTGTGTGTGTTTAGGGGGCATTTGAGTACTGTGTGTGTGTGTGTGTGTGTACATGTGTGTGTGTTTAGGGGGCATTTGAGTACAGTGTGTGTGTGTGTGTGTGTGTGTGTGTGTGTGTGTGTGTGTGTGTGTGTGTGTGTGTGTGTGTGTACAGGTGTGTGTTTAGGGGGCATTTGAGTACAGTGTCTCTGTGTGTGTGTGTGTGTGTGTGTGTGTGTGTGTGTGTGTGTGTGTGTGTGTGTGTGTGTGTGTGTGTGTGTGTGTGTGTGTGTGTGTGTGTGTGTGTGTGTCAGTGTGTGAGTGAACAACAATGAGGTATTCCAAGGTGAATAAAGAGTGAGTGAGTCAGTCACTGCCTGGGCATGATGCCAGGATGCTCGTGTGTGTGTGTGTGTGTGTGTGTGTGTGTGTGTGTGTGTGTGTGTGTGTGTGTGTGTGTGTGTGTGTGTGTGTGTGTGTGTGTGTGTGTGTGTGTGTGTGTGTGTGTGTGTGTGTGTGTGTGTGAACACAGTGGACTACATGGTAACCTACTTTATATTTGGACACATGCCGTTCTATAACACTGTAAAGTAACTAAGTAACTGCAGGGGTAAGCCACGGCCATAGCTGAGTGGTTAGAGAGCCCGCCTGGGAGGCCGGAGGCCCTGGGTGTCACAGGTTCGATTCCAGGCCAGGCCAGCAATGTGTCGACGTGTGTCCCTGAGCGAGACTCTTAACCCCTTAATGCTCCCCGAGCGCCGTAAGGGTTCACTGCTCCTAGTAGTTATAGGATAGGTAAATGATATCACTGATCCTAGTAGTTATAGGATGGGTAAATGACATCACTGTTACTAGTAGTTATAGATGGGTAAATGACATCACTGTTACCATTTTTTTTTTTTTTTTTTTTTTTCATGACGTCTTTGACGCCTTTTGGCGCTCAGGGCGTCAGGCCACATGACTTCTTTGACGTCTTTTGGCACTCAATGAGTTAAATATGTGTTTAATTAATTACAACCAATGAAAAGCTCTCCTATGAAATGATGAACATGTTACTTTGCGTTATAGTCCATGAGCCAGACAAGATTTCATTATGGAAAGAGTGGGCAAAACCATACCTATATTAAATTGTTCATAGGGTCAAAACCATACCTATATTAAACTGTTCATAGGGTCAAAACCATACCTATATTAAACTGTTCATAGGGTCAAAACCATACCTATATTAAACTGTTCATAGGGTCAAAACCATACCTATATTAAACTGTTCATAGGGTCAAAACCATACCTATATTAAACTGTTCATAGGGTCAAAACCATACCTATATTGAACTGTTCATAGGGTCAAAACCATACCTATATTGAACTGTTCATAGGGTCAAAACCATACCTATATTGAACTGTTCATAGGGTCAAAACCATACCTATATTAAACTGTTCATAGGGTCAAAACCATACCTATATTGAACTGTTCATAGGGTCAAAACCATACCTATATTAAACTGTTCATAGGGTCAAAACGAGTAAATAAATATATGATAACCTTTCCACAGGAGCAGCTTTTTCATATTTATCACACATTTTGTTATTTTCCCCATACGTACATGACAGGTGAAAAAATGACAACATGTAAAAAAGAGTTATCATAATGAAACTTCCTGAGTTGATTACTTACATGAAGACAATGATTTATCGTATTACAGGTTTTCAGAAATTGTATATTTAAATATGCAAATTGGGCATTTAGTCCATGAGCCAGAGCCCCAAAATGGAGCCAGATATTGAATATTCCCTCGTTAAAAACCTTTGACTCCAACATCTTAACACGTTCACTGCCAGAATTTGTTCAGATTTTTTGCAGTTTTATGCCAAGAGATTTTTCATTGAAAGAAAAAAAGTACTCAGGAGCCGAGATACAGAATTTTTAAGTTTTAAGTTAACAAGGAGGTGGATGGGAGTCTAGATCTTCGAAAAATCATATCTCCTTGGTCTTTGGGTCAAAAAAATAAATAAAAATATAGCTGCAAGCAGCGATAATATGGGGCCAGGAGAGAGAAAGAGAAATGATAATTACTTTAACAGGTCAGTTCATGGAAGTCCTTGCGGTCTTGTTTCCAATGAGTGCCTGTGAGCAATTAGGGGTTAAGAGTCTTGCTCAGGGACAAATTTCATTTCATCGACACATTTGCTGACCTGGCCTGGCATCGTACCTGGGGCAACCAGCGTCTCTGGTTCCCTAGGCGGGCTCACTAACCACTCAGCTATGGCCACCCCTCAGACAGACAGAGAGAGAGAGAGAGAGAGAGAGAGAGAGAGAGAGAGAGAGAGAGAGAGAGAGAGAGAGAGAGAGAGAGAGAGAGAGAGAGAGAGAGAGAGAGAGAGAGAGAGAGAGAGAGAGAGAGAGAGAGAGAGAGAGAGAGAGAGAGAGAGAGAGAGAGAGAGAGAGAGAGAGAGATAGATAGATAGATAGATAGATAGATAGATAGATAGATACGGAATAGATTGAAGAGACATAGAGAGAGACATGGAAACGGAATAGATTGAAGAGAAAGACATGGAAATGGAATAGATTGAAGAGAGAGAGAGAGCGCCATGGAAACGGAATAGATTGAGTCATGTTTTTTGCATTTCAACTTAAATGAGTCTGCATCAAGTGAGGCTTGAACCGGCAACCTTACGGTCATGAAGCACTCTTAGGTAGCTGCAACACTACCTATGGTGCTATATCTTTGTCCAGGCTTATATTGTCTGTGGAGGATCACAAACTCTTGCCTTCTGTCATGACCCAAGCCCCTGTTTCACTAACACTAAGATCACTCGTTCACAAACCATTTACCAATGAAGAAATTGTACATCTCCTCAGAACCAAAATTAGTGAAAGTAGCCGATCTACAAGCTCACAAACCATTAAAAGTTGTCAGATTGTACATTGGCTATTTTCACAATGAAGTATGTTATACATTGAAAAAACATACTCTCATTGCTATCTGAAAAGTTGTGAGATTGTAGATCAGCTGTATGTAAAAAACACTCAATTAAGTATTTCATGTTATCTTTAACAATTGCAGATGTATTCATTGATAGTCATGTTGTGTGAAATGCAACTTAGATGAAGTCTGCACCAAGTGAGGCTTGAACTGGTGACCTTCAGGTTGTGGGCACACATTTAAGCGAGAAGCCACCAACAGACAAGAACCTATGAAAAAGGAGATCACACAGATCATACAGTTTCACGCAAATAGCTGAAAATCCTGGGTTTAAGTGTTTTTCAAACTGCTCAAGATTGCGGACAATCTAAGGGCGGTGCTTACTGGTCAACGTGATAGATGTGTTCCTCATTAGTCAAGGCACATGTGTAAGCAGGTCTAATGGCTGTCGGCCAAACGAGGCATGACTTTTGCCTGTTTAAAGTTTCAATTTTCAAAAAATTGCTATAGCGCCCCCGTTTGACCAATTGGAGTAAGATTGGTTTCAGTGATATTTGGAATGGCCCCTTTACATTTCTGCAAAGTTTCAAAGAATGGTAAGTCTGCATGTATGTGTTAGGGGCAGATGAATAATTGTCATAAAACTGCAATATTCATTGGCTCATTAAAGCTTCCATTTTTTCACTTATGGAAGATATTTTGCAAACGTTTTTTGGTATAGGTCCAAAGTTCATGTGTAAAAAGTTTTGTGCAGATTACTCAAAAATCCCAGGAGGAGATAGGTTTTAACTGTTTTCATATAATTCAAAATGGTGGGAGATCTAAAGGTCAGAGGTCAAAAGTCAGAGTGTGAAAGTTGTTCAGCATGAGGAGACGCATGTGTGCATCGAAGTTTCATGGCTGTAGGTGAAACAGGGCATGAGTTGTACCTGTTCAAAGTTGTCATTTTCAACTGAGTGCTATAGCGCCACCTTTTGACGAAAGATTGTGAGGTTTATTTTTTGTTCGTTTTTCATGACCATCTACCATATGGCCGAGTTTCATAAAAAGCGACTGCACGGTTCAGCCAGAACTGGCAAAAACGGCAGAAGAAGAAGAAGAAGAAGAAGAAGAAGAAATGGAATAATGCGAATAACAATATGGGTCCATGCTGGAAGCCTGGCCCCATAAAAATGTGGGCATATTTTCCTAATGCCTAATTGCATATATAAATATACAATT